>NC_067140.1:82905102-83190102 GCF_903995435.1 Acomys russatus
CATTTGTTCAAAGATTAGCAAGAGATGCGTTACTCTGGCTTTCTAATGTACAGGGTCTGAAAAGCTTTAGGCTTCTAAACATCTCAAGGCAGAACTAGGAGAATACAGATCAGGGCATGCATGGGTCAGTGTAGGGAGTGGGGGCTGCCATTTCCTGTGCACAGCTGGTTGCTTTGGAAGATCTCTTTCTCTCTTCACTACAGAGCAGCTGAGGGAATCAGGTGGGTAAATCTCCAATAACGGACCACTTTGGATTTGTTCACAATGTGCACACTTTGCTGCTGCAGGGGGCGCTCAGTGAGCTTGTCTAGCATGCCTGTATGGAACAGCTGTGCAGACTCAATGGGTGACCTAGGTACCGTAGGCCTGTAGAAGTAGTTCTAACTGAGAAACCTTAGTATCTGGGTAACTGTATTAATGCAATACTACTAACAAGCATGTGTAGACTCAATTGATTTTATCCAATATATTTTATTACAACTTATTTTTATATTTTTTATTAATTTATTCATATTACATATCAATTGTTAGTCTATCCCTTGTATCCTCCCATTCCTCCCTCCCTCCTGCTTTTCCCCTACTCCCCTCCTCTATGACTGTGACTGAGGGGGGACCTCCTCCCCCTGTATATGCTCATAAGGTATCAAGTCTCTTCTTGGTAGCCTGCTATCCTTCCTCTGAGTGCCACCAGGCCTCCTCATCCAGGGGACATGATCAAATATGGGGCTCCAGAGTTCATATGAAAGTCAGTCCCTACTCAACTGTGGAGAATGTCCTGTCCATTGGCTAGATCTGCATAGGGGTTCGAAGTTTACTGCATGTATTGTCCTTGGCTGGTGCCATAGTTTGAGCAGGACCCCTCGGTCCAGATCCGCCCTTTATTACAACTTATTAACCAAGCATATGTCACTTATAACCTGACTAACCAAAACAATAGGAAATTAGGATTAATAAACACAATAACAAAACTGTAAGGATATCAGTTCCGAGGAACGATTCTACTGGCGTAATCAGCAGGATTTCTTCTGCTGGAACCTGGAGCAACTAGAACCCGGAACCTCAGCAGGAGCCGGAGACCCGAAGCCTTCCCTCAAGCAGTTCTCTCCAGGAGCATCTTGAAGTGCAGTGATGAACAGCCAAAACTATCCCAAGTATCCAAAAAGGCCCAGCCTCCAGTTCTGGCTTCATTTATATATCTCCTCCCAGAGTCTGTTCACGGGATCTTTTCAGCTGGCAACAATCAAGCTCCTGCATGAGGTGGTTGGTCTTCTAGTGGATTAACCTCACCTGTTCTCTCACAAGACCATTCTGATCCCACACTTGGGATCCTAAAAAACAGGTTTATCTCTCCTTCAAGTATGAATTGTTTTTGCTTAAATTTTTAGGTCAATAGTACATGTATTTATTTTTGTGTATGTAATATTTTATGATACTTCAGATTCTTTTTGTCATGAAACAAAAATGTGTCCTATGGCTTCACAGTACCCAACCTCATATCTCATATATTTCCCCTGTACAAAAAGCAAAGCCAATGGGTAAAGTATTGCACCGGGGCAGGCAGGAATTAGAGTGATCTGCTTTGTTCTCTAAGTGTCCAGGCAAACACTGGTAAGTTATTACAGCTCTGTTGCTTTTAATTTCATTTCCCCAAAACTGAAATGAGACAGTACCTGAGAGATGACGTGTATGTCAGTAGGTCCTTGGCTCGTTCCTCCTAACCATGCTCTCCTGTTTAAGGAAGCACATTTATATTGGCTACTGGAAGTGAATGAACTGGTCCTTCAGATAGTGCTGACGAGAGAGAGAGAGAGAGAGAGAGAGAGAGAGAGAGAGAGAGAGAGAGAGAGAGAGAAACAAAAAGTAAGTGAGAGCAAGCAGTTCGGGGCTGGTAAAAGGTTGAAAAGAAGGGCTGTGTTCAATGGAGTTGGCTAAAGGCAGCATGTTTTAGTAGCTGAGAGAAAGTGAATAGGGTTGGGTAAAGGTAACCATTTTGGTGACTCTTATTTTCACATGATTTCAATATAAAGAAAACATAATTTTTCTAAATATTTGAGAATAATTTTATGACATGTCTTCATCACCCATGTTATCCGTGCATCCTTTAGGGTATTTTTAATAAAAGCGGAAATATCCTCTCATAATCACAGGACCATTATTTATGGGGGGGGCACCTTCATGCTCTTCATTATAAAGACACATGTGAATGCCATGTTGTAGCAAGGAGTCAGAACATACATGTTAGTACCTTAGCGTGTACGCACTGTTAATGGTTTATCTGTTCTGGGTTAACATCTGCTCCTAGACCAGATGCCCTTGGAAAAGTAGAGTGTTCATACAGGAAAAACTGACTTGACTCAATGGTTCAAAAGGTGCCCAAGCCCAGACACCCACAAGGTTAGGGAAGACAGACATCACACGTTTCAGAAATATGGTTCACCATCTGACGAGAAGGGCTGCCTTTGTTTACCCTATTCTGCCTATATAATCTGCTGGCTGGAGAGGCAATGGAACCAGACTTTAGGATGTCTCAGATTGCCAGATCTATAAATAAGTGCGGTTTTAAAGATTTGATTCCTGTCTCTTGTCACTGGCATCTGCAAGTGACAGGCAGCAACAACTTCTGTTTTCAGTTACATTCTGAGAGTCAGAAAATTAGACCTTGTGTAACCTATAGAACGCGTGCAAGCGTGGTGGGAGGCTCCAATGATGTTCTATATTGCAGACTCACTTTCCTAGTCTAGCATCCAATCAAAGATAAGGCATAAGCATTTAACCGTCACATCTATTCAGTGTCGTCCACTCTGATTAGTCCCCAACCGTGGTTCATCTTCTCAAATGTGATATTTTTGAGTTATAGTAGGCTGTCCTTCCTTGGAGTTTGTCTAATGTACCCCCAGGTGTTATCATTAGAGCAAGCATTTTTGGCAAAAAGAGCACGAGATAGGGTATTTCCTGAGTAGCAACCCAGAAAGTCAGCTTGTTCCAGGCAGGGGGTGAAAGTCATTGTCCACTTGGTTAAGTTGTTGTTGTTTTGTTCTTTTAAACACTGTCCTTGAATTGAGTCCGCTGTGAGCTAAGAGTTACTGATTGCTCCTGGTCCTGACTTCTCTGTAAAGACAGCCTCACTGCAACAGCGCCACCTGCTGAAACCGAAAATGATTTCCTCTTACTGAGATGCGTATCTTGACATTTCCCAAACACCATGTAACTTAAAGTGAATGCTAAGCTTCCCAGACACTGGGCTGGTTGAAAAGGCGAAGGCTGAGCCTGTGTCTTCAGGAAAGAGCACGTTAGGGGAAACACAAGGCGGAAATCAAATGTGCAAAGGCTGCTTCTAGTTCATTCCTGGGAACGCATGCCCTTTGGAGCACCTTGGGAAGAGTAACTAATTATGAGATTCTCTCTCTCCCTCTTGTCTCAAAAATGAAGTGTTTTGATGGGGTGAGTAGAAATGGGGGTGCACTCAGGCTGGGCCCTGCTAGCACTACCCAACCTAGACCTCACTGCTTTCCTTCCTTTCATCTTTGTAACGTGGCTCCTTATAAACTTTAACTTGTTCCAGCATTTGCCTCATTGTTTGTCTGGAAATAATAAGAGCAGTTGGTCTCGCTCTCTAATTTGAGAGAAAATCTGGCATTCCCCTCCCAGCATGGAGAAGGCCGGGATGATCTCTATCATCGTCCGATCACGCTGATCGGCCGACTCCGCTGCTCCTTCAAACAACCCGTTTGATCTTCTTGTTACTAATCAGAGGTTTGAACCTGAAACTCACCAAGGAGAAACAGCCCAGTTCTAGCCGGGTGGTTTTGTTTGTCTATCTGTTTCTGTAAACACAGTACTCCTTGAAGCCAAGAAGGATGGTGGTCAACTTCAGGCCAAGTCACTCTCCTGTTGGTATTGACTAAGAAGAACCTACTTGGGGGTTGACAAGACAGCTCATCAGATAAAGCCACATGCTGAACACATGGCTGCATATAGCTATACAAAATGGCCCTATGCAAATGTCTGTGTATAGCCGTGCAAATGTGATGGTCAACAGCGCAAAGCTGCCTTCACAGCCACCAATCCCAACCCCTGGCTAAAGGAAGAACTATGTCAAGTGAATTAAACCTGTTTCTGGACATTTTGGGGTGCTGTTGGCTTGCTTCACATGACATAATTATTTATCTGTTTCCTAATTAAAATGCTTGTTGAAAAATTTGGCTTCACCGGCACTGCTGAGAAATAGCACAGAAAGAAGTGGCACACTATTTATGCCTTTCTCCCAGTGGTAACATCTCCCAGTACTACAGTACGATTTTGACCTACAAAACAACAGTGTTAAGTGGCTGAACCTAATATAGCAGAGATGTCTGGCAAAACCACAAGTTTGGCTGGGTCAGGCCCTGTAGATAATACTAAAGTCATAAAGCGGAGTAAGTCTGATGGCATTGAGACATGGGCCATTACAGTATGCATGTAAGTTCATGCTGTGAGAGAGGAGAGGAGGGTTGTCAAGGGAGAGCCAGGCAATAAGAGAGCAGGGCTGGTGGCTAGCCTATAAGAAACGCCAGAGAGTGAGCGATGGAAAGTGCACTGGGGACCTTGATGGGGATGCCGAGTGCTGACAAAGGCACAGAGTCAAGGTCAGAGAGAGCAGCCAAGGACAGGCGGAGCTAAGTGAATGCAGGCAGCATATAACCATGTTCCTGTGGGCTGTTCCGCCTCTGACTGAGGGGTGCTGGCCACAGGAGGGTGAATTTGTAGCATCCACAGAGTTGGAGGTGCAGAACAAGGAGAGTGAATGGGAGAGCCTCTTTTGAGAGAAGAAGAAGAAAAATGTCTCCTGTGTGAAAAGAAGAGAGAAAAGAAGATGAGAGAGAGCATCACATGTTAGGCATGAACGGGGGAGCACTCTGCAAATTCTGGGGCATCTAATGTGTTAGAGCAGTGCCGTTCTTACTCTTTTGTGTCCTTCATCGCATTCAGAACGCTGAAATTTAAAAGAAATGAAATCAGGGTTGGTTCCTGTTGAAACTGAGAATAGAGCCATCTTCAAGTTCCCCCTAAAAAGCCTTGAGATTCCACAAGTAGGTTAAAAAAAAAAAAAAAAAAAAAAAAAAGAAAGAAAAACTCATCATAGAATTAAAAGGGCAAAATAAACATGCCAACCGCTTAAGGTTTGAATGTATCAGGCTACGAAGTTTAATTCTCACATCATTCTATCCTTTGGGAAATATAATACGAGGTTGGAACAAGCCTCATCACGTCCAAGGACACAGTGGACTATAATGGAGACAAACAGGTTCCTGTGAACACAGTACCTTCAGTAACTGGTCCCCGATGGTGATCACCAATTTCCAGTGAGCAGCAGAAGGGGCTGAGATGCTCCATAGCACATGCCTGAAGGACCAGCAGATGCGCTGACCCAAAGAGAATTAACTTGTAACCTGGGTGAATAGTAACGCTCTGATTGGGACCCAAAAGATCCCAGGGACTCCTTGCACTGGCTGGCTGCATGTGAAACAGAACCGTTCTTGATCCTGTATTTTAGAAAAAGCAGGGACAAAGTCCAGATGAAGGATGACAAAAGGTAAGAGCCACTGAGCTAATTTGCTGTGAATATCTATTTTAGGAAAGGACACAGAGGCAGAACAAGAAGAAGGAACGAAGCAGAGAAGTATCATGGAGGAGAATCTATGCTGTGGGAACACGCTGTTCTGATTTACAGAAATAGACAAGAAGAGGATTTAAGATGAAGGGTGGTACAGAGCAGAAGAGAATGAGACCGTTGAGAGAGAGAGCAGCACACGTGGCTTGTGATCAGCCCACAGCCATAAATGTTATCAGGGGTAGTTTACAATTGTGTAGGTTGAACACTTTAACTCCTACCATCACCCATATTGTGTAAGCAACAATTCCAACACTCAGAACCCCAGGCCCCGAGTCGGCTAAAAGACACTTGGCTGTGTAACATGCGGTAGTCCCAACATAGATGTTTATAGCACAAGGGAACATAGGAAACACAATCCATGCTTCCCAACTCCCTTGTTCTCCTCTCCCCGTTTCCTGTTTTCCTTCCTTCTTTTGCTCCATCTTTTCCTCCCATTCTTCCCACTCTTCTTTCTTTATCATCATTTTAGTTCCTTCTTTCCAACCCATTGTTACTGAACACTGGCTTCCACATGCTACGTGTACAGTGTGAAGAAAGGACAGACATGGAGCATACCCTTGGGGAGCTTGTGAGAAAATAGATGCTGTCACCCATCACTTAACATTCTCATTACTACCAAGGTTGTACCTTCTGTTCCTTTTTGTTCTCATCATACCAATATTTATAGGTAATTCCATGTTTTCATGAATGTTCTATATGTGGTAGGTGTGGCATTTTATATATATATATGTGTGTGTGTGTGTGTGTGTGTGTGTGTGTTATACACACACACACACACACACACACACACACACACACACACGTACATCTTCCAGTTCCTATACATTGTATCTCCTAGGCATCTCCATCTCTGGTTGCTTCCCACCATCCACTCTAGAACTAAGGAAGACTTCCTGTCCAAGTAGGTCAACAGCCTCTCTTGACGAGCATGGGATCTGAGTGTGCCCTTTTACCCTGATTATCATAGCAGTTCCAGTCATCTTAGTGCTACTAGGGCACAGAGGTGAGTGGATGTGGGGGGAGCACTGACAAAGTCTGAACTTCTGCTTTGCTTATCTTTTGTCTCAAACTCTAATCTAGGCATAAAATTATTAGAAATACACCATGGTCGACATGCCAAGGTTCTGTCACTTTGCATTTGTGTGAGTAACCCTTCTCCATCATTTTAAAATGCAACTCTCTGTTATATTGTATATAGCAGGGTTTTATAGACAGTAAAGCTGAAGAGTTTCTACATCAAAATGGAAACAATATTGCATTTAAAGGCTGAATTAATTCATTCTGTCCTATTGTACATATTGAGAATTTGATCACCATTATTTAATTTGTAACCTTTTATGTTTCTTGAATGAATTCAGATAGAATTCATTGTTTTTATTTCTCCTTTTTACTTAGTCTTTCACTGTCATACATTTCCAGTAGTCATACATTTGCACCCACAAGTCCTATTCCCTCCCACATCATGGCCTTGTGAGAAATGTACTTTTACTAACATCTCAGTCATAAAAATACATAGATCCCAGATGCTGCATTCCTCTGTCTTCCTCCCAGCCTATTGTCACTTTGATTCAACATTTTCTTAGTTTCTTCCAGATACCTGCCTGTAGTGGTCTCTTCCCCAACATTTCAGAGAAAAACCATGAGCAAAACAGTACGAGCATCATTGGTCTCCATCTTGCCAAAGCCCAGGGAAGGTTTTAGTTCCTCCTTTTAGTGATTTCTTAGCTGCATTTGAGACTGGACCACTTTCTGCTTCAGATATGTTCACAAAGCCCGTGGTGTTGTTCCTGATTAGACCTATGCTCCCACACCCATGGTCTCACCTTAAAATGCTCTTTGCAGTTTGCAAATCCTCTCATTTCAGGCTGGAGTTTGTGAGGCATTCTTGATCCCCCACTATGCACTGGTCTGTTTCCTGGTAATTGTATGGTTTATCTCCAACGCCAGCTGTTCACTGGTGTTACTGAAGCCGCTATTTCTAGCTCCAGTCTCCTCAAAGTCCAAACTCATTCTGAACATAAAGGTTTGGATGTGCAAGAAGCATCTCGGATCCAATATTTCAAACATTTCTCTGGGTTTTCTATCCTCAGACATCTCTACGAAGTGTTTTTTGGTTCATTAAATGGTGCCAACTTTATCACATATGTAAGAATCACCCTTTCAGTCAGTAACTTTTTCTCAAAAATAATCTTCCATCCAATTCATCACTAATTCCCATTTCCTGAACACTCAAAATACATGTAGACACTGCCTAGTTTGCCTCATCTTCATTACTCTACACCAAAGCCAGATCAGTGCCATTTTGTGGGATCCAGATAAGGCAACACCTTTCCCCACATAATTAGTTTTACTAAGTAAACATTCATTATTACTATGTGACTGGTGTTTTTAGGTATCAGGGACACTTTAGTGAATAAACCATGAAAACATCTTCACTCTAAAGCGATTAGGTTTTAATGAACGGGGACAGACAACAGAAAAAGAATACCATTTGTGTATGCATGTTATTCAAACTGGTATGTGTTATAGAAGAAAAATAGAAAGGGAAGAGAGAAAAAAAAAAGAGTCTGGGAGAAGTTAAACTTTTAAGGAAAATGGTTATAAATGTGTTACTCTAACAAAAAACTATTTATGTTAAACTATGAAGTGGGCAAGAGTGTATGTATGGTACATGGACCTTGGAAGCCATATGTGTGAACACCATCCTGAATGACCCTGGTTGAATTCTGAAGGACCCACGGAAAGCCTTCTGGAAGGGGAAACAAAAATAGCCAAACAGTGAGTGGCGTGTAAAAGCTGAAGAGCACAGAACTGGGATAGCATGCTTGCTGGTGGGGACACAGAGCAATGTGTGGTAAGTGGGGAGAAAGGACACAGAAAATTATTTTGTTTTTGTTTGTGCATTCTTTAAAATTCAAATGATTTTTCTGAAGAATGGTGTTGTGTTTCTAGAAGACTTCGGAAGACTCTGGAGAACCTCTGTGAAATGTTTACTTGGTTTCTTTGGTTACTCGTGTGTTCTATGACCCTGGCATCTTCCTCAGGGCGTGTTACCCGTGTCTGAACTCTCTACTGAATTCACAGTTTGCTTGTTGGTTTAAGATTCTGGCCAAGATGAGCCCTCACGTTGAGTTACCATGCATCCTTAACATCTACAGACTTCCATTGTTTTTGATGATTTTGACAGTTCTGACACATAGTGGCCAGCATTTCATAAATTATCCTTCAATTCCTGTTTGGCTACCTTTTAATCGTGGTATTATATTGGAGTTACTACTCATGGTTAGCCTGGAGTCTTAGGAAGAGAGCACTGACCACAAAATACATGAAGTTAGGATGAGGAAAAAAAAAACAGCAAATGCACCCTTGAAAATTTATAAAGTGCATTTAGAAAGATATTAAAGATAAAATATAGGGCATAAATATCCCGTCATACAGGGCCTAAAACAAAAGCACACTACACGAAAAGTAACGGTATAAACACACTTACACTGTGCTACTGTTTAAAACCAAAGAGGTAGGAAAAAAAAACCAATCAAATAGAAGAAAAGTTTAAAAACAATTGCTCTGTAAAATTAGAGTTGATTTATAAGGAGAGCTGTCATCCCAAGAGAAGAACAAAGTAAAGAAAACACTGGAGGAGAGAGAGAGGATATAAACACTGGAGGAAACAAATAATGAAACAGAAGCACAAACATGTGTAAAACTTTAAAATATCAGTTATTGATTATTGGTGTGAGTAATGCTATACAGACATGTTTTTAAAGTCCCACAAAATGGTAGTTTCCTACACCAGTAAAAACGTTAGACTTGGGTTTACAACAGGACTAACTAAGGGCGAGGTTCACAGCACATCCAAGCAATGAAAATGAAAGTGGCAGTTGATGAATACCTCGCTCCCAAAGGCACTGGGTCTAGAGGATTTTTTTCCAGGAAATACTCACAAAGCGTGTTTCCTCTTACATCTTAACTCTTTCTGGAAAACAGTAAATCAGCAGGAGTCCCGCTGGAAGGCTTAAAGAGTGCTCTCGGGGCTGTGTGGGGTGGGGGCATAAAGACACGTGCGTGCCTTCGTTTAAACACTACAGCAGGGAAAATCAGTGCTTTACTAGCTTTGCTTTGGAGAGCTGTCTTTGTGGTTCATCCCTGTGATTATTGAAGTTTAAGAGGGTTCTGACTCCAGGGACGCCAGTAACCTATAAGTTACATCTCATGGGCCCCGTCAATGCTCCACTCCCCCCCCCACCCCCCCGTTAACTGTTAAGATGCGCCTTTCAATGTCGGGGCTGCCTTCCAGCGCTGGAGGGATGATGCCAGAGAAGGTGATGTGATAATTTGACCTGACAGAATAGCAGGCTCATGCTACAGATGATATTTTGGTTTAAGAAGCAAAGTGTGAGTCTCAGCTTTTTTTATTTTCTTTCATCCGAGTGACCACTGACTTGTCCCAGAGAGTTCCCACTCACTTAATGTGGAGGCGCATATCTTTAATTCCAGCACTCGGGAGGAGGAGGCAGGAGGATCGTTGTGAGTTCGAGGCCAGCCTGGTCTACAAAGCGAGTCCAGGACAGCCAAGGCTACACAGAGAAACTCTGTCTCGAAAACCCAACCAACCAACCAACCAACCAAAAAAAACAAAAAACAAACAAAAAAAAACAACCAAACAACCAAAAAAAAAAAACCCAAACAAACAAAACAAAACAAAAAACAACCAAACAAAAGAAACAATGTTACAATAAGCCGGTTCTGCTCTATCCATTAACTCTACTCAGTGATGAGGCTGCAGTGACTCATGGCTGACAGGTAAGAATACTTTCAGAAAACTGAGGTCTTTAATTTCTCTCTCTCTCTCTCTCTCTCTCTCTCTCTCTCTCTCTCTCTCTCTCTCTCTCACACACACACACACACACACACACAAATTGTGATATAATTAGCTGCTGTCTATTTCTTCATATTTCTTTTAGTGTGTGTGTGTGCGTGCATGCACACATGCATGTGTGTGTGTCTGTGCATGGGTCATGGTGTGTGTATGGAAGTCAGGTGGGTCTCGGGGATTGAACTCAGGTCTTTAACCTTGATGACAATGTCCTTTACGAGTCGAGACATCTCACCAGCCCTGCAGTCTACTTTTCCTTAATTCGTTTCTGTCGTAGATGGTTATTTTATGGCTCTTTTGGTCATTGGACATGACAACGTTGTGGTCATTTGTGCTTCCCTGTTCAGAGCCAGAAGATGGGAAAGAGGCATGGGACATCCATAGCTGTCCCTGAAGCAAGCTCATGAGTGCCTCAGCCCTGCTCCCCAATGCCCGTGCATGAACACTTGGGCTGGAATTTTGTTGTTGGTCCTCACCGCCATCTTTGGATTGGCCGCTGGCTCCTGTAACTGTGTCCAAGAGTGCTGCCAGCATTGGCCCTCCCAACTGTGTTCACACGCAGCTGCCAGTCCATCACTATTCCTTCCAGTACTACACACATGTCTGTCTCTGGCACCTGTAATAAGCCTGTACATCACTCCTTACTGTGCTCCATCTTCTTGCTTCTGCATCCAAAAGTGCTGCTGAAGAATCTGACATCCCCTGCAGCCAGGGCAGACATCTCATGATTTGTTTTTGCCAATGAGGACCACGCAGTTACCAAAAACCAGACTCCATCTAACTACAAAACAGTGATCCTCTAGTGCTAAGCTAAAGCCATTACAGCCTCCTGCAACCAGTGCCTGAGCCCCTGATGCTACAGTGTGTCCTATGTGCCTCCCTAAACCAAACAGATAAAGACTTCCCTCACTAAAGCCAGTCCTGAAATATGCAGGAAGAGACTCTAATTTTTTTAGGTGCTACTAAACAAAGGAGTATAGTAAATGTCTAGTAACTGGGCTGAGAGAACTGAAGGAACTGATGAAAAACATAGAAATATAGTTGTTTCAAACAAAGTTAGTGAGCTATAAGAGAACAAAAGCAAACAACTTAACAACATCAGGAACACAAGAAGCAAATAGCTTAAATGATGAGAAAACATTTTTAAGCCAAACAAATTTTAGAACAGAAGGAGGAGGAGGAAGAGAAGAAGAAGAAGAAGAAGAAGAAGAAGAAGAAGAAGAAGAAGAAGAAGAAGAAGAAGAAGAAGAAGAAAGCACTAGAAAGCTTCAGTAGCAGATACAGATGATTTGTGACTGTCCAGACAGTGGAGGAAGAGGAAGGAGGGAGCATGGAGGGGCTGTGGGATGCAAGCAAGAGCAGCAACACACTCAGGAGGGAGAGAGAGTTGGCTAGGAAGCTTGTTCTAAGAAGTAGTGGCGGAAAATGTCACCGATCTAGGGTAAAACATGAACATTAATGTAGACGCATTTAAAATCTTTCAAGAAAAATAAACCAAAAAATAATTAAATACTTTACTAAGACATATTACAATAAAAAAGATAAAAATTCCAAGACAAAGAGAACTATGGACACAGCAAGAGAGGAAACACATAATAAGACACAACACATCCATGTAGATACGGACATTTCATATGTGGAAAGTTGGCACAGGCCATCAGCAGTGTCTGGCTGAAGTTTTGCAGGTTACCACAAACAGGAGGGTACAGTCAAAATACCCAGAGAAAGCAGACGTCCTTTAGAAATGAGGCAAAGACTGCCACAGGCGGGTGAAATGTCAAGGTGCCCATTCCTGCTAGGCCAGTGCTACTAGAAATATAAAGAGAATTATTCAAGCTGAAACAAAAGATGTACACAAGTATAAAATTCCACAGGACCGCATAGTCAAAATCAGAATACGCTACCATTGTACAAATAGTTTTTGAGCTATTTATAACTTTAGTATGAAAGTTAAAAGACAAGTGTATGATACTATAAAAATAAATATGCTGTGTAAAATGCTGTATGAAGCTACAAAATGCACACTAGCATAAAATAATACTATAGCTACAATTACGTACTAATGGATATGTAATATAAAATGGATCTAAGTATTAATTTCAAAACCATAACATATGTGTGTGGAACAGTGAGAGTAGAGGGTCCTAGTGTATACTTGACTTGAAGTTTTTGTCATCTTAAAATAGATTAGTTGGGGGTTATGGTTCGGGATGCTGACTAGCTCAGGTTCAAATCCCAAGGCTACATGTAGGCAGGGTGACTTTTGAGTGCGCCGTTCTTACTAATTCCATCATCTCATGGATGGCTCATGCCTCTCTTCCTTCTCCATCCCTTCGCCCCTCTCTCTTTTTTCATTTCCATTTTTGTCTTCTAGCTCTTCCTATGATTTCCCTCTCCTCCCTTCTTGCTTCCGTCTTTCTCTTCCTTTCCCTCCTCCTCTTGCTCAGACTTGGCCATTAACTTCCGTGAGCGTTTGCTGTTGTTGTAAATTATCCTAGGAAATCCAGTCTACCTTGTAGGGAAACAGGCCGTATAAAAAGGGCTGGTGATCTTACACACACGTTTAAATGGACCTTTTTCCAACAGAGAAATCATGAGCCAAGTAAAAATGATGTGAGCAACAGCCAAACATGACTTCAAATTTCATGAGAAAACACACATATTCCAAAAATAACCTATATTATAGTTGCTACTTTTTAAAAAGAAATGAATCATATCTTTATTAAGCAGATTATTTCATTTGGCTTCTAGGGTTCAGCTTACTGGATAAAGAGGAAGCTACTAATACCACGGTAAGGATCATTTCTAAGGAAGTATTTTAAATCTGAAAATAGTGGTCTTCCATTAAGAAAATTGACTTTCACATGAACTCTGGTGCCCCATATTTGACCACGTCCCCTGGATGGGGAGGCCTGGTGGCACTCAGTGGAGTGATAGCAGGCTACGAAGAAGAGACTTGATACCCTATGAGCATATACAGGGGAAGGAGGTCCCCCTCAGTCACAGTCATAGGGGAGGGGAATAAGGGGAAAAGGGAAGGGAGAGAGGAATGGGAGGATACAAGGGATGGGATAACAATTGAGATGTAATATGAATAAATTAATAAAATATATTAAAAAGAGAAAAATTTAGTATGTAAACCATGATTCACAGTGAATTAGGAGCAGCTGTCAGAGACCTATCTAAAAATGCATCCAATAAACATCTGCTGGTGTATGTTTGCACACATGTCTGCTATTGTTATATCTTCATTCATGTAACAGACATTCCTTGTCTTGGCACCTTGCCGAATTGTAACACTAAAGAGAGAAGACAGACAGCTACATTTTCTCTGGGATGTGGGTGCTGCAGAGCAGGGTGCTGGAGGGAGGGATGATAGAGCTAAGGGGAACTCCTTAATACTTGGGTCTTGCAGCAGCCATGGTGTGGATGTCTCTTTCTGGAAAAGCTGTGGCAACAGTGCCCTGTGAGTCGGGTCTTGGAGAATAAACACCCAAGTCAGGCAGAGCCTCCAGTGCCAGACCTGGGTGTCTGGAATAGGGGCGACCAGCAAGGATTTATGTAGCAAACACAGTGGCAAAGGGCTAGTTTAGACCTCGGGTCATCTTCGTAACTACTTCTCTGCAAAAACGATGTGTGCTTTGTGGCTTTTCTTTCCATCTACAGGCCGTTTAATTTTCTAGACTATTTTCTTCCTTATTCACATTCAGGTATCAAACCTGTGTACAGTCACATTATAATCATGGGGTTTTTTTTTTTGTTTGTTTGTTTGTTTTTGTTTTGTTTTCTTCAGATCAAATCAAAGCTTCTAGAAGCGAAAGGGCCTTGTGAAGAGGTCAATACTACAACAATAACAACAACAATATGATTGTTATTTCTGAGCTGGCCTTCTTTTCCTGAAAAACATTGGTCTCCCATGAAAATAAAAAGTCTAAGTTGCAGATTCCAGTATACTGAGAGCTGCATGCCTTCTTCAATTTACATAGATGATTGTATGATTAAAAACACCAGAAAAATATACATACACATGTATGTATTTCTTCAACCAATTTTGGCCAAGATATTTTACATAGCTACTCCACAGCCTAAAGTAGCAACAAAGCTTTTCAATGTAAACAACCACAGTGATAAAATTTGAGAGGATAAAGTTATAAAGCTGAAAAAGCCAATAACTGGTAACAAAACGTTTGGAGGAAAATGAGGTTGGGTGTTTCTGTTAATTTGTTTGTTTTCTTTTCTTCTCAGACACAAGAGGAGTGCGGGCTAAGCCTGTGAAAGAGTCTGCAGGCATTATTGCACACTGAGTGGTGAATTCTATAGTCTCCCCTCCATGGAGCCCCCACCCCTCATGGTTTAACTGCCAAACCACAGACTGTGCACTTAAAACTCCTGCTTGGTTTTCATTGAGTTAGGAACACAGCGTCCTTATCTCTGCAGCCGCTCTGCAGAGTCCCCCACCTTGAGCTGAATGGAAGTGACTAGGTGCCCTTTCTGTTGCTTGATGGATGTCAAGCAAGGGGACAGCTGAATCAGAGTTCTTAGCCATGGCATTCTCTCTAATTGAAAACCCTATGCAAAAGATAAACTATGTCAACAGTTCCTGCCACCTGCCTCACAACCCAGAGAGCCCTGGACGTTGCACATTCTCTCAACTTAAAAGAATTATAAGCACGGAGCTTGTGAGGGGAGCAGCTGGCTTGCAAAGCTGCTTGGGGTAAACCTGTCAAAACCCATGAGTAAACAGAATCTGAACACAGAGGATATGCATAAGGGAAATCAATTGCTTTTTCTGTAAAAATAAAAGGAAGAGTTTTGCTCAGGGCGATGTGAGGATGGTTTGTGAATGTTCTGCATTAGCTGTAACTTTCTTCTTGCCTTCTCGCTGCCCAGTTTTCCTTTCTTCTACAGTGAGCCATTGAGGTTGTGTGTTGCACACTGGGAATATCTAAACTGGAAATAATTAAAATATATATTTCTTTTATAGTGGGCCTTATGTGAGGAGAAGTCACCATTGCCACAGCTTCCTGAGTGTATGAGTTAATGATGTGTTCTGCATTTTCTTAATTTTCCACATTTTAACTGCCTCTGTTCCTTATTTGGACATTGGGAGCTCTGAGAGGCACAGGACACAGCTCACTGGAGCAGCAGCACACTATGATTCTCCATACCATGAGAGGAAAAAGTTGGGGGGTGGGAAGTTAATTTTGAGAATACTTGACATTATTTCCTTCCTACCCTTATCTTCAACGAGGATGCTAGGACACTAGCTGCTTCAAACTGGAGATTGATTTGGGATTTCTGTGGCCTAGGGTGTGATGGAGAAGTGCATTTTTTCAAGGCAGAGTTCTAGAAGTTATTGGGAAACTAAAGTACAAACTGAACCATAGAAGAAAATTGTGTGTGTGTGTGTGTGTGTGTGTGTGTGTGTGTGTGTGTGTGTGTAGAAAGAGAGGGGAGAGGGAGAAGGAGAAAGAGAATTAGAGAACTGCAAGTGTACTAGGCGCATAGCTGTGGTGGAGTGACATCATTGGTAGAGCAAAGGCAAGCACCCATTTTTGAGATTTAATTAGGATTTTGATGGAGACTAAGCTAGCATAAACATAACCAGAAACTGGGTACAAAGACTAAATTGACTATAAATCTTAGAGCTTGCTTATATGGCTGTGTTGCATGACTGAGGCTTAAAGAGAAAAATAGAGACTTAAAGAAAAAAAATAATGTCTTACTTAGATTTACTAGTGTGTATTTGGTCATGTTTTGCTATAAATGGAAGAAATATGAACGCCATTTCCAAAATGATCTGGGACAGGAGCTCTGTCGGGAGAAGTAAGAGGTCAGAGGCATTTTTACTTACTATGTGACTTTTTCAACTGCACAGATTCATTATTTCCAGACAGAGCTGATTCAAGATTAACTCAAACTGATAAGTAAAGGCTGTGAGCCAGGAACTAAGCAGTGAAGGACATGGGCCATTTTAGCCAGGATAATGGCCATACTATTAGTCATAGGCTGAAAATGCCTTGTCCCCAATGGCCATCTTCACTCTCTGGATGAGGGTTGGTCACAAAGAAAGGTTACTGACTTGCTTTGCTAACACGCTTGGCCTCCATGTACCAGACAATAGATTGCTCTGATATTACCTTCTCACCTTACAATCTTCTAAAAATAGGTGCATAGGATGGTATGTCCATCTTCCTGAGTGGAATAGAGATTTGCTATGACTGGTTAGAAAAATGAGATGGTTTCTGATGGTGGGGGAAAAAAGGATGAGGTAGAGAAAAGGCTGTGTTCTATCTAAGATTAGAACTCCCAGGAATAGATTTGGGTGCAAGTAATTTACTGGGAGATGTGCCGGTCAGCTTTCCATTGGGCTCACAAAAACTTGAGACAATTAACATACAAATGGGAAAGCTTTCAGTAAACTCAGCTTTGAACATGCCAGTCCGTGGCCAGCTAGACCCATTGTTTGGGGTCTGTGATGACACATTATACAACAGTGGAAGCATGTGACACAGCAATTATACCACAATGGGAGCATGTGACACAGCAATTATACCACAATGGGAGCATGTGATACAGCAATTATACCACAATGGGAGCATGTGACACAGCAATTATACCACAATGGGAGCATGTGACACAGCAATTATATCACAATGGGAGCATGTGACACAGCAATTATACCACAATGGGAGCATGTGACACAGCAATTATACCACAATGGGAACATGTGACACAGCAATTATATCACAATTGGAGCATTGATACAGCAATCGCTGATCTCATGGCAACCAGAATGCAAAAATAGGAGCAGAGGAGCCCAGTATCAACCTCAAGGACATATGTCCAATAAACCAAGATCTCCCACTCTTCTCGACACTTAAAAGTTCCACCACTTCCCAGGAATTCCAAATTCCAAGTAATCCCTCTAACACAGGACATTCTGCAGAACATGTGAGAACCAAAGGGTAGCAAGAGGTAGTCTGAACACACCACAGAGAAGAGGAAGTGTGACAGGACTAGAGAGAAAATCAACAGTGAATTCTAGGGCTCAAGTTTTCAGGATACCTTTGGGAAGCTGTGTAACAAACATTCCAGAGGTGTCCCACATACAGACAAAGAGAACTGGCATCTATTCTTTATTATGTCTTGTCCGCTGGTGCTTATGGTCTGTTCCTAAGAGCATCAAGCTTGGACACTTCAGACTTACAAAGAGAACAGGTCATCTCTGGCCAGAGACAGTTCACAAGCATCAGTCACAAGGCTTTTTACTAATGCCATGACTCTGTCCACAGTCGATGAATGTTGCGAGATATGAGTGGGGCACGGGTCACGTCTCCTATGGAAACCTTCCTGATAGTGCTGTGACACTCTCCCAGAGTAACCATAAGCTGCAGGCAACATAACCGGGGATTATGGCTAAATTCTGATCCTCAGATTGACTGGAGTAAGAAACTGTTAGCGCACGCCTTAAGGATGTGTCCATGATGACATAATGAATTAATTAACCTTCCATAGATTCTTTATGGGGTGACATTATTGGAGGTGGCAAAGGGCAGAAGGTAGGGCTTAGCTGGGAAAGTGACTTAGGGGATGAATCTGAGGGAACTATATTGTTCTGGCTGCTTCTTATTTTCCCTTTATCTGATCCCTTGCCACCATGTGAACTATCCTGCTTTGCCCCACCCTCAGTGCTATGATGAGACCCAGGAAACAATGAGCCTAAATAAATGATCCTTCCATAGGTTGTTTATGCCTGGTATTTACACATAGCGCCAGAGACAGCTAATAAAGCTCTCCTTGCACTGGTTGCCCTGAACTTTTAACAGGCTGTTTACTCCTTTTAGTCATCAGTGGGAGTAGTCCTCACAATAGGAGTGGCATGACCAGGCGTAACCCAGGTTGGTTGCTGAATATCAGATGGTGTTTGGGAGGATAGAATACTGGTGGGATTTTCAGGCAAATCAATCATGACCCTCCAATTCCCAAGACAGAATGATTCATCCTATGCCCACCCCCTCCATGCTACAGGTAACTGCTTTTATTGGTTTTAAGATGCACCAGGAAAAGTCATAAAATATATGTTTAAAAATATCATTGTATCTAGTGAGACAGGTTCAAAATAGTATCATATACAATTTATGCCCTGTCAATGTAAAACAAGCATCAGATTTGCTCACAGACAACTTGTCCTTCTAGGTACTATATTATTTTAAATTATCTTATTCATTTTATGTGTATTAGTATATGCCTAAATAAATGCCTATGTAGCCTCTAAGAGACCACTGATGCCAACCTAAAAATACCTGGCAAACCTCTCAATCACTATAGATGGAGAAAACAAGATATTCCAAGACAAAACCAAATTTAAGCACTATCTATACACCAATCCAGCCTTACAGAAAATACTAGAAGAAAGATTCCATTCCAATGAGGGTTATAGTTACAATCAAGAAAACACAAGAAATAAATAATTCTATACTAGCATAAACAAAAGAAGGGAGGCACACAGAAACACACACACACACACACACACACACACACACACACACACACTAACACCACCAAGATCAAAATAACAGGAATCAACAATCATTGGTCATTAATATCTCTCGACAGAATGACTGGGAACACAGGATCCATATTCTGCTGCATACAAGAAACACACCTCAGCAACAAAGATAGACATTGCCTAAGAGTAAAGGGCTAGAGAAAGGTTTTCCAAGGAAATAGACACAAGAAGCAAGCTGGAGTAGACATTCTAGTATCTAATAAAATAGACTTTCAACCCAAATAATCAAAAGTGATGGGGAAAGACCCTTTGTACTCATCAAAGGAAAAAAATTCACCAAGGTGACATCTTAGTTTTGAACATATATGCCCCATTGCAAGGGCACCCACATTTGTAAAATAAATATTATTAAGCTTAAATCACATATCAAACTCCACACATTAATAGTGAAAGACTTCAACACTCCTCTCTCACCAATGGTCAGGCCATCAAAGCAGAAGAAAAATAGAGAAATAATGAAACTAACTGACATTATGAATCAAATGGACCTAACAGATATCTACAGAATATTCTATCCAAACACAAAAGAATATGCCTTCTTCACAGTATATCACAGAACCTTCTCCAAAATTAAACACATAGTCCATCACAAAGCCTCATCAGATACAAGAAAATTGAAATAACATCTTGTATTCTATCAGACCACCATAAATTAAAGCTGGATTTCAGCAACAACAGAAAGCTTACAAACTCATGGAAAGTGAACAATTCTCTACTCAATGACCACTGGGTCAGGGAGGAAATAAAGAAATAAATTAGAGACTTCCTAGAATTCACTGAAAATGGAGGTACAATATACCCAAATTTATGTGATACAATCAAAGCAGTGCTAAGACAAAAGTTCATAGCATAAGTGCCTTCATAAAGAAATCAGAGAGATATTATACTAGCAGTTTAAAATCACACCTGGAAGCTCTAGAACAAAAAGAAGCAAACACACCCAAGAAGGATAGATGACAAGAAATAACCAAACCAAGGGCTGAAATCAATAAATAAGAAGCAAAGAGTACAATACAAAGAATGAACAAAACCAAGAGCTGGTTCTTTGAGAAAACCAACAAGATAGACAAACTATTAGCCAGGCTAACTAAAAGGCTGAGATTTGATCACTTGCTTTTGGAGGGGAGGACCTGCAGGCACACAGAGGAAGGGGATATAGGCTATCCAGATGAGACCTGATAGGTTATGGTCAGATGGTGGGGTAGGAAGCCCCACATCAGAGGTCTAGGGGAGGAGAATAGGGTGGAAGAGGGAGGGAGGATGGGAACAGGAAAATAAAAGTGAAGGGATACCCATCAGGATGTTTTATGAATAAATTATAGTAAATAAAAAGGGAAAAAGATAGAAAAGAAAAGAAAAAGAAAAAGAACAGACATGGAGGAAATCCAAAGAATCTTACTTTAAAAACCAGTAAGGCACAAAATGGGAAAATCTAAATGAAATGGGTGATCTTCTTGATAGATACCACTTACCAATGTTAAATCAAGATCAAGTAAACAAAAATAGAAAATATGAGCAGTCACTAAAAGTCTCCCAACCAAAAAAAGTTCTGGGACAGATGGTTTTAGTGCAGAATTTTACCAGACTTTCAAAGAAGAACTAATACCAATACTCCTCAAACTATTCTGCAAAATAGAGACAAAAGAAACATTGCCAAACTTGTTCTATGAGGCCACATTCACTGTGATACCTAAAACACACAAAGAATCAACAAATAAAGAGAATTTCAAACCAATCTTCCTTATGAGCATTAATGCAAAAATACTGAATAAAATACTTGCAAACCGAATCCAAGAACACATAAAAAACATCATCCGCCATGATCAAGTAAGCTTCATCCCAGGGATATAGGGATGGTTCAACATACAAAAATTCATCAATGTACTGGTAGGATTAACACAGTAAAAATGACCATCTTACCAAAAGCAATTTACAGATTCAATGCAATTCCCATCAAAATTCCAACACAATTCTTTACAGACCTTGAAAGAACAAACTTAACCTTCGCATGGAAAAATAAAAGATCCAGGATTGCTAAAAACAATTCTGTACATTAAAAGAACATGTGTAGGTATCACCATCCCTGATTTCAAGCTATACTACAGAGCAGTAGTCATAAAAATGGCATGATGTCAGAATAAAAGCAGACAGGCTGATTGATGGAATCAAATAGAAGATCCAGAAATAAACCCACACACCTACAGACACTTGATTTTTGACAAAAAAAAAGCCAAAACCATACAATGGAAAAAAAAAAAAAAAAAAAGAAAGATTCTTCAACAAATGGTCCTGGTCTAACTAGATGTCTACATGTAGAAGAATGCAAATTGATCAATATTTATTACCCTGCACAAAACTTAACTCCAAGTGGATCAAAGTCCTCAACATAAAACCAGACACATTAAATCTATTAGAAGAGAAAATGGGAAAGAGTCTTGAACCCATTGGCATAGGAGACAAATTCCTGAGCAGAACACAGAAAGCTCAGGCTCTAAGATTAACAGTTAATAAATTTGACCTCATGAAACTGAAATCTTCTGTAAAACAAAGGACAATGTCAATGGGAGGGGGGGGAGGCAGTCTATGAATGGGAAAAGATTTTCACCAACCCTACATCCAACAGAGGACTGATATCCAAAACATATAAAGAACTCAAGAAATTAGACACTAACAAACCAAATAACCCAATTAAAAAATAAAGAACAGAGCTAAACTCTCAACATAGGAATCTCTAATGGCTCAGAATCACTTAAACAAAGCTTTATATCCTAAGTGATCAGGGAGATGCAAATTAAAATGACTTTGAGATTTCATCTTACACCTGTCAGAATGGCTAAGATAAAAAACAAACAAACAAACAAACACACAAACAAACACACAAACTCAAGTGACAGCACACACTGGCAAGGATGTGGAGCAAAGGGAATATTCTTTCATTGGTGGTGGGAGTTCAAACTTGTACAACCATTTTGAAAATCAATCTGGAGGTTTCAGAAAATTGGAAACGCTCTGCCTCAAGATCCAGCTGTACCACTTCTGGGTATATACTGAAAAGGTGACCCACTGTATAACAAGAACACTTGTTCAACTATGTTCAAAGCAGCTTTATTCATAATGGCCAGAAACTGGAAACAACCTAGATGTCCTTCAACTGAGGAATGGATGGAAAATATGTGGCACATTTTTACAATGGACCCAGCCATTAAAAACAAAGACATCTTGAAATTTTCAGGCAAATGGATAGAATTAGAAAAGATCATACTGAGTGAGTTAACCCAGACTGCGAAAGACACACATGGGCATGTAGTCATTTATAAGTGGATATTAGCCATAATATACAGGATAACCATGCTACAATCCACAGATCCAAAGAAGCTAAGGAGGGCCCCAGAGAGGATGCCTCAATCTCACTCAGAAGAGGAAATAAGTAGACATCTGAAGTAGATGTGGGGAGGTTGCTGTGGGAGAGGAGGCAGTGGGGGTAGGCATCAGGTGTGAGGAGAGCAAGGTTGGGGATGGGAGAGGTAGGACTGGAAGAGAGAAATTGGTATGAGGAACATCTCTGGGACAGGGGAGGCCCCAGGAGTCTGTGGGAGTGACCCTAGCTGAGATCCCTAACATTGGGGGATATGGAGCCTGAAGTTACTACCTCTTTTAGCCAGGTGGGACTTCCAATGGAGGGAGAGATACACCAACCCACCCATAAAACCTTTGACCCCAAATTTGTCCTGCCTACCAGAAGTGTCAGAATAAAGAGGAAGCAGAGATTGCAGAAATGACAAACCAGTAACCAGCCCAGCGAGATCCACCCCATAGGAGAAGGCCAATCCCTGACACTATTAACGTTACTCTGACATGCTTGAATTGCAATATAAATACCTGATATGCAATCTTCAAAAAAGGGTCTATAGGAAGAGGGCAATCAACCAAAAGGCCTTGATAAGGCACCTCCCACATCGTGTATTTCTTAGATGTGTTAGATCCAGACTGCTCGACCATAGAATCCCAAACTGAAGTGCTTGAACCAAGTAGACTCTCAGAGACTCTTCGTGGCTTTCTCCATCACTACATGTTTCTATGGTCAAGAGTGGCACCAGTGACCAGAAGACTACTGAACTGGCCTGGTGCTATGAAACTAGGGGCTATCCGTGATTTGCTGCTACTAGCTGCCAAGTGATTGTTTAAACATATAACAGTTATAGTCATGGGGCAACAGCACCTTTTAGTGGATGAAATGGTCCTTATCTACTTATCTAATTTTCAAGGACCTCATAACAGGGGTAGAATTAAAATCTTGGACTTAAATATACTGGTTTGAGTATTTACAATTGTCTTAGCAAACACAGCAACTAGCATATTCTTTTTTAAATACTATAGGGTACTATAGTAGTCAAACATCTCAAGAGAAACGGAAGACTGGGATTACATAGATATGTAGGAAGAGATTTATTATGGAGATTGGTTCACATAATTACTGAGGCTGAGAGGTCCCGTGACATGTCTGTGGCAAGCTGGGGAGCCCCAGGTAAGCCAGGGGTGTAAACTTTGAACCATAGTTCTGAGCAAAGGCAATCTCGGTCTCAGAGGACAGGAGACGATGTTGCTGGTTAAGACCATAGTTAACTCTTGTGTCAGCCTCTCATTCTACTGATGTCCTCTGCAAACTAAGGCCTGCCACATTGATGAAGGTGGGTCTTTTCTTGGTCCATCAGTTCAACTCTTGGGAATACCTGCACAGACCAATTGAGAAGTAATGTTTCGTGGGCTATCTGGACATCCCTTAGCCCAGTCAAACTGCCATACAAAACTAACTCTGAGGGGCAGGCATGTGGGCAAGCCCCTTAAACCACGGAACTTGCAAACTACACAGCTTCCAGTGACAGCACTTTTCAACCTTCCTCCGTGTTTGTCTGGAGCCTTCCTCATTTCTACACCACTCTGAAGCCTGAGGCTTTCCCCATGTGGCCCTCCTTCCTTTCCTTTATTTGTTCCACAGCTATGACTCTTCTGTTATGATCCGAATATCCTTTCTGCCTGCACCTCTTCTGAGAAATCCTGTCTTTCCTGGGAAGGTGGAAGGCAAAGGCCCCGCGCCCAAGGTTGTCCTCTCGCTTGTAGATGAGGACACATATGTTGGCACTCACACGCAGAGATACACATACACATCATATGCACATAGAGATAAGAAAGTACACATATCAATAGTATTCAATCTTTCATATTCGTGTACACTTAAGTGTTTAAATCAGACTGAACATCTGTCTCCTCAAACACTTATGAACTATAGTAAAAACTTCGAGTATCCTTTCTTACAGTTTGGTGAGATGCACAGAACTTTATTGTTACCTGTAGTCAGCACACCACACCCACTTATTCCTAACCGACTCCGACTCAGTATCTGAAACACCTAACTTAAGTATAATGCCTCAGCAAGCACTCTTGGGGACTCACAGGCAGTGTGTTTTGTTGGTTTGATCAGTAAAGGAATGGGTGGACTTCTGATGTTTTGAATTCTGAAAGTATCTAAATTATGACTTTTACAAAGCAGTTGATACATGCCATTGTAGGTCTGTAAGGACCCATAAAGCCCCAATCTCTGCAAAAATTGGTCAAAAAATAAATAAATAAAGGACAGAAAGGTGTACAAGGTGTTATAAAATTTTGAACACACTGGTAGCTGAGACGTGACCAGATGGGCCATTGTCTACCTGCTGGCAGTGCTGTGGGGTGGATTTAAGTTGATATTACAGCATATTGTGGTTCCTAAAGCTCGCATACAGTAATGACAGTTAGTCCCCAGGAGTTTCTCAGAGCAGATGAAAATAAAAAACCCTACGATGAAATTTCTGCTCTGAATACCTGTGTGGTCTTCAATAGGCTAATGAGCATCTCACAGTTCCTCTCCTCTGAGGCAGAAAGACCTTCTTCCTTCAGACACAATGGTTATGTTGATGATGGTGAATAGGATGACTAAACATAAGAGAAAGCTTCAAAACTTATATGTTTTCCTCACTATTTATTTATTTATTGAAACCATCTTTTAAACTAAGAATTCAGAAGAGCCTAACTGAATCAAGTTCTAATTATTATCATAAATTCTGAGCCAGTGAGATTATTTAATAAAGTGAAGTGGGCACACTGAGAACCTACAAGCTGATCATTAAGCTCACATGACGTATTTACTGTTGCCTTAGCTGAATAGCCGTGGTTAATGATATGTTGCTTAGATATTTGTGAAGTAAACGTACATTACCCTAAATCTCCAGTGTGTTCATAAATCCATTAGCAACTACTTTTCCCTTTTCTAATACAGAGAAAAAAATCTGAATATCATGGAAACAAATCCAGATAGTTAGATACAACTTTTTATGTAGGTGAACACTCATAATTTACCTTATCCCCAAACAAGCAAAAAAAAAAAAAAAACAGAGATCAGGGAAAATGGCTTCCAAGAACACTAAGTGCACATCATCTCTGCGCTTTCTAGTCTGTCAAACATTTCATCAAATGGCCCAGCAAATATACCTTTCCTGCCCTTTGCTTTTTAAAGCAACCATCTATCTCTGTTGCATTAGAAGAAAGTGCTTTCATTATGTGCCTTAAATTATTACCTGGAATACTATTTATTCTTTTAAAATATGTCTTTTCTTTGTTTGTGTTTTCTTTTTAACATCAACACAACCAATCCATTTCAATAATTTAGGTAAAACTTTTAAACCCTGAAATCACTTTCTTCTACCTTTTATAAGAAAGAAGAACTTTTCATTTCAGATGTACAAGATGTCTTTGACTTTTTATATTGTAAGGGCCGTTTTCTTTTTAAATGATGAATGGGGAACATATAGTAGTCAAGAGATAACTAATCTGATTTCATAAAAGAAACGTGGACTGAAGCAGTAGAAGAATTGGAAAATGTGTTATCTAAATATGTCACAGGATATATTGACTCTAATCTGTAACATATGTGAGGTTTAATCATTAAGCCATGAATTCCTTTCCTTAGGTTCGTATGGTAAATATCAATGAATATAATATTTTTGAGGCTGAATGATATGTCCAAGACCAATATCTCAAGGCTTAATTACCCACTTAAAAGTCCCTGGAGCCCTTAAAGGAAGGCCAGAGACCCATAGATCATGACTGTTGATGGAAGCTGTGTACTGGAAGAAGGGCAGATGGGAGACCGGTACCTTTTGGGCAGCCCTGTTTGGGATATTAGAGGGGTGATCAGAGACCAGAGCCCTCACTCCACCACTACACACTAGGGCCGACTATATTCCACAGACCTTAAGTCCTGACAGTATTAATAAATACCCTACTTGTATAATATAATTCTAGCAGCTTCCAATTAATGACTGTTTACGGTATATTAGACCCTATATACTGTACACAAAGTGAATTAACTCTAATTTCCACACCATTTGTTCATTTTTAAAATGAGTTGTTATTGTACATCTGTTATAAGCCAGGATCCAAGTGAGAGCAGACCTAATACTGTAGTGACTTGAGACCAATAGCAGACATAGGTAGACACCAGCAGTGGTCATACTGTGAGGCCATATCTTGACCATGTAGTAGAAGATGGGTGGAGTCCACCTCAGAAGTCATGAGGTGTCACTGGAGGTAAAGGGCACAGTATAGCTTCCCCGAGGAAGCAGTAAGTGTCATTTAAAGTGTGATAGAAAGTGGCAGGTGGAGGAGAAAGAAGGCCAGGTGTGGTCTGTGGATTTGAGGAAGGTACTGGAACAATAGTGGATGAGTTTGCTACTAGGAATTCCCTGGTACCCAGGCAAGAAGGACAGTGACATATGGATTATAGGATGCCAATATAGAGTAAGATTAACACATGGTTTAGAAGCCAAACTAATATGGCCATTGAAGTCAACATATGAGAGGAGAGGAAGTCATGGTGGGCCTTGGCCAACTGGATGGTGAATAAGACCAAGGTGATGGGAATGGGTTCTTCAAGGTTTGCAGTCAGGAGATTTATTTTGGATATATTATTTCTGAGATAGCATTTAAGCATCAGACTGGGGTTTGGGCAGGACAATTAAATACAGTCTTATGCTTTCTTACCCACAATTCAAGACCCTATAAATATCCAAGAAATTAGGTTTTCTTTCATAGCCATGTCATCAACTACCCTAGCCACCTTGGGGCCCTGGGAACAGCCTTAATTTGTCTCTCTGAAACAACTCATCCATGAGCACCAGACCCTCCAGTTAGGCACCACACAGAGATGCTGTGAGACTTCTCCGCTCGTGAGGTTCAGTTTTTAAAAGGTGAAACACCCTTGTGTCTTCTTTCTGTATCGCAGAGCTTTGCACATAGCCCTGTAGATGTCTATAGTGTCTGGAGGTCAGTGGCAAAGGTAAGTGTGGACATGGACAATTGAGAAATGGGCCCTTGGTGGAGGATGGACTAGCAGAGCACATGAGAAAGTCATAGCTTCTCTCTCATCTTCATGCAGTTGCCAAGAAGAAAGGCCCACATTGAGGAAAGGAGTCAAGGCCTGGGCTTTACCTCAGGTCTCTCAATAGGGCAGCAATCCAGCCATAAGTGGCAGGATGCTGGATATAAGTACCAATCTGGCAAGACAGTACTGTGGTCCTGATTTTAATGGGTCAGCCCTGACTTTTGTCTGGGCTTTTCAGGGACTGCCTCTTTTGAATTATGGCTATTAATTGTAGCCTAGAAATAATTTTATTTTATTGATGCTTTCTTAAAATTTATTGTGACAAGCATAAATTTTTCCATGACATTCGGGTATAAAAATGTCATAGTTCTTTATTTGTAAGAAATATCAAATTAAATTCAGCTTGAGCTCCCCTTTGCAAGCCTAGATAAGAAATCCAGAATCTGTCAGTTGGCAGGGTACCCTTCTCCTACTCTTCTCCATCCTAGATCTCCTGGTTCAGATCTTACAGTCCCTTGAAGGATGATCCGTTTCCTCCCTACCAAGGACTGCCTCTATTACTTGCAGCTGAGAGGCTGCAAGTTCCCTGGCTGTGTAGGCTTAGGGATGGAGTCAGACCTGATGCTCTCCACCAACAGGACCCCACTCTTCCTTCCCTGGTGATTGGCCTACCAAACTTTTACCATTAAGCTCCTCATCTCCCTCCATGGTCCTTTCAGGATTATCAGACAAGGGAAGGAAGTCCAAAAATACAAGACAGAAGCAGAGTCTTCTCAAAGCCTCCTGCAGACTAGACAAAGAAGAGAGATGAAGATTCTGCAGGTGTCTTGAAGTAAAAGACAAAAGCTGCTTGAAGAATCAGGGTGCAAAGAGAAAGGGGGAACACAGTGAGAATGATACCTGGGTGGAGGCATTGGCATTTTTGGAATGCAAGAAGGTGCCAGAATGCTGCCAAAGTATTCCCTGTGCAAGGTGTGTTTATAGACTTGGTGGGTTACAAATGTACTCCTCTTCCTCAGAACCCCTTCTTCTGGTGGGACAGCCTTTCGTGGCATGCCAATAGGCAAGGCGAGTGCAGCCTACATACGTGAACTCATCTTCTTGGCAAAGGGCTTTTGCTGTGGTAGACATCTTGTCCAACCTTATTGTCCTGGTCTGCAGAACATATCAAACCAGGGTTCACCTGAAAGAGGTGGTGCGAATTGGAAGAGATAGAGACACATGGGGTGTCAGGCCAAGATGGATTCCCACCAAAGCCCACTTTATTAAAAAGTGAGTACAGTACAGTTTATACAGCAAGGATGCCACAGGCTCTATTGCAATCTCACTTCCCCTAGCCCTCAGGCAAGAATACAATCCTCTGGGTAGTTCCCTGTAAGAACTTCCTTATTCCTCTGGGTAGTTCCCTGTAAGAACTTCCTTTTCCTCTGGGTAGTTCCCTGCAAGAACTTCCTTATTCCTCTGGGTAGTTCCCTGTAAGAACTTCCTTTTCCTCTGGGTAGTTCCCTGCAAGAACTTCCTTTTCCTCTGGGTAGTTCCCTGCAAGAACTTCCTTATTCCTCTGGGTAGTTCCCTGCAAGAACTTCCTTATTCCTCTGGGTAGTTCCCTGTAAGAACTTCCTTATTCCTCTGGGTAGTTCCCTGTAAGAACTTCCTTTTCCTCAGGGTAGTTCCCTGTAAGAACTTCCTTATTCCTCTGGGTAGTTCCCTGTAAGAACTTCCTTATTCCTCTGGGTAGTTCCCTGCAAGAACTTCCTTATTCCTCTGGGTAGTTCCCTGTAAGAACTTCCTTATTCCTCTGGGTAGTTCCCTGCAAGAACTTCCTTATTCCTCTGGGTAGTTCCCTGCAAGAACTTCCTTTTCCTCTGGGTAGTTCCCTGTAAGAACTTCCTTTTCCTCAGGGTAGTTCCCTGTAAGAACTTCCTTATTCCTCTGGGTAGTTCCCTGTAAGAACTTCCTTATTCCTCTGGGTAGTTCCCTGTAAGAACTTCCTTTTCCTCAGGGTAGTTCCCTGCAAGAACTTCCTTATTCCTCTGGGTAGTTCCCTGTAAGAACTTCCTTTTCCTCAGGGTAGTTCCCTGTAAGAACTTCCTTATTCCTCTGGGTAGTTCCCTGTAAGAACTTCCTTTTCCTCTGGGTAGTTCCCTGCAAGAACTTCCTTATTCCTCTGGGTAGTTCCCTGTAAGAACTGCCCTTTTCCTCAGGGTAGTTCCCTGTAAGAACTTCCTTTTCCTCCTGGGTAGTCCCTGTAAGAACTTCAGTTTTCCTCTGGGTAGTTCCCCTGCAAGAACTTCCTTATTCCTCTGGGTAGTTCCCTGTAAGAACTTCCTTTTTCCTCTGGGTAGTTCCCCTGCAGACTTCCTTCCTCTGGGGTATTCCTGCAAGAACTTCCTTATTCCTCTGGGTAGTTTACCTGCAGAACTTCCTTAGTCTCTGGGTAGTTTCCCTGCAAGACTTCCTTATTCCTCCTGGGTAGTTCCCTGTAAGAAAAATTCCTTTTCCTCTGGGTAGTTCCCTGTAAGAACTTCCTATTCCTCTGGGTAGTTCCCTGTAAGAACTTCCTTTTCCTCAGGGTAGTTCCCTGTAAGAACTTCCTTATTCCTCTGGGTAGTTCCCTGTAAGAACTTCCTTTTCCTCTGGGTAGTTCCCTGCAAGAACTTCCTTATTCCTCTGGGTAGTTCCCTGTAAGAACTTCCTTTTCCTCAGGGTAGTTCCCTGTAAGAACTTCCTTATTCCTCTGGGTAGTTCCCTGTAAGAACTTCCTTTTCCTCAGGGTAGTTCCCTGCAAGAACTTCCTTATTCCTCTGGGTAGTTCCCTATAAGAACTTCCTTTTCCTCTGGGTAGTTCCCTGTAAGAACTTCCTTTTCCTCAGGGTAGTTCCCTGTAAGAACTTCCTTATTCCTCTGGGTAGTTCCCTGCAAGAACTTCCTTATTCCTCTGGGTAGTTCCCTGTAAGAACTTCCTTTTCCTCAGGGTAGTTCCCTGTAAGAACTTCCTTATTCCTCTGGGTAGTTCCCTGTAAGAACTTCCTTATTCCTCTGGGTAGTTCCCTGCAAGAACTTCCTTTTTCCTCTGGGTAGTTCCCTGTAGAACTTCCTTATTCCTCTGGGTAGTTCCCTGCAAGAACTTCCTTATTCCTCTGGGTAGTTCCCTGCAAGAACTTCCTTTTCCTCTGGGTAGTTCCCTGTAAGAACTTCCTTTTCCTCAGGGTAGTTCCCTGTAAGAACTTCCTTATTCCTCTGGGTAGTTCCCTGTAAGAACTTCCTTATTCCTCTGGGTAGTTCCCTGTAAGAACTTCCTTTCCTCAGGGTAGTTCCCTGCAAGAACTTCCTATTCTCTGGGTAGTTCCCTGTAGAATTCCTTTTCCTCAGGGTAGTTCCCTGTAAGAACTTCCTATTCCTCTGGGTAGTTCCCTGCAAGAACTTCCTTCCTCTGGGTAGTTCCCTGCAAGAACTTCCTTATTCCTCTGGGTAGTTCCTGTAAGAACTTCCTTTTCCTCAGGGTAGTTCCCTGTAAGAACTTCCTTATTCCTCTGGGTAGTTCCCTGTAAGAACTTCCTTTTCCTCTGGGTAGTTTCCCTGTAAGAACTTCCTTATTCCTCTGGGTAGTTCCCTGTAAGAACTTCCTTTTCCTCTGGGTAGTTCCCTGCAAGAACTTCCTTATTCCTCTGGGTAGTTCCCTGTAAGAACTTCCTTTTCCTCAGGGTAGTTCCCTGCAAGAACTTCCTTATTCCTCTGGGTAGTTCCCTGTAAGAACTTCTTCTTTTCCTCTGGGTAGTTCCCTGTAAGAACTTCCTTTTCCTCAGGGTAGTTCCCTGTAAGAACTTCCTTATTCCTCTGGGTAGTTCCGTGTAAGAACTTCCTTTTCCTCTGGGTAGTTCCCTGTAAGAACTTCCTTATTTCTCTGGGTAGTTCCCTGTAAGAACTTCCTTTTCCTCAGGGTAGTTCCCTGTAAGAACTTCCTTATTCCTCTGGGTAGTTCCGTGTAAGAACTTCCTTTTCCTCTGGGTAGTTCCCTGCAAGAACTTCCTTATTCCTCTGGGTAGTTCCCTGTAAGAACTTCCTTTTCCTCTGGGTAGTTCCCTGTAAGAACTTCCTTATTCCTCTGGGTAGTTCCGTATAAGAACTTCCTTTTCCTCTGGGTAGTTCTGTGTAAGAACTTCCTTATTCCTCTGGGTAGTTCCCTGTAAGAACTTCCTTTTCCTCTGGGTAGTTCCCTGTAAGAACTTCCTTATTCCTCTGGGTAGTTCCCTGTAAGAATTTCCTCATTCCTCTGGGTAGTTCTGTGTAAGAACTTCCTTTTCCTCTGGGTAGTTCCCTGTAAGAACTTCCTCATTCCTCTGGGTAGTTCCGTGTAAGAACTTCCTTTTCCTCTGGGTAGTTCCCTGTAAGAACTTCCTTATTTCTTTTCAAAGGTAAACAATCCAAAGATAGCCTGAACACAAGACCTCCTTCAGCAAAGGTCAGCAATCTGAAGGTCACAGCGTGCAGCCTGAGCACAGGATTTCTAACATGGCTGAATTTAGCATGGTTCCCCACACCTTATGTAGCTATGAGGCCAGGGGTGACATTTTACATAAAGTCAGAAAGCTGCTAATTGACAGAGACAATTAGACTAGCAGCTTCTGCTCAGCCTCTAACCTACTCTGTTTTTAAATACCCCGGACTACTCTCTTGGTCATACCCTAAGGTCAGCTGGCTGAGTCTTCACAGCCCACAGTTTTCTGTGTGTGTGTGTGTGTGTGTGTGTGTGTGTGTGTGTGTGTGTGTGTGTGTGTGTGTGTGCGCGCGCGTTGAGGCCACATGACAACCTTGTGTGTAATTCATCATTCTTCAGTCTCTGTCCACCCACTTTCTTTTTTTAAGGTAGGACATCTCACTGACCTGGAACTCACGAGGTAGGCTGGGCCAGCTGGCCAGCAAGCCTAAGGGCCCCTCCTGTTTCGGCCTCTCTCTCTCATGCTGGCATCACAAGTGGGTGCCACTAAGCAGGCTTTATTTCACAGAGCTTCGCAGAGCATTGCTTAGGTCCTGGCTTTTGCACCAACTGAACCACCTCCCCAGGCAGCCCCAGTCCATTATACGCAATATTTAAAGCATGACACCAATCACAGTACATTTCATTTTTTAAAAAACGCAGTCACCACAGGATTATCTAAACATTCCATTCGGCAATTGCATTTATTGTCTGGCTTCCTAATTTGCCCAAAGTTTGTGACATCCAAAAGCCCAAAGTTATGAACTGTGATTCAAATAAAAACAAAAGTTCACTAGAAACCATGTTCTTTGGGGGTTCTCTGAAAATGTCCCCTCAGCCAATTCAATTGGGCAGAATGTTAAAAACAGCAAGCGTTTGAACAAGACTTTAAACATTCTTAGCCTGTTAATGCTATAGGAGAAGTCAGTTCCGTTGGGATCACTGTTGTTTTCAGACATCCCGACAGGGAACTCGGGGATTTAGCCTTAACTGTAGACGTCCTTTCAAAATCTAGAAAGCAGCTCCCGCCTCGAGGCCCACAGAGGATCAGAAAATGGCAGCCAAGCGAGGGCTGGAGAGTGGAGAGTGAAGTGCAAGTGTCCTCTTCATGGCAGACAAGCCAGGCGTGTTGTGTATCTTGGCCCTTGGCTTGGAGACATATTTTATTTAATCTCTGCAGAAGCTGAAAGCTGATTCAAAGCCAAAGGTTCAGAAATAGACTGAGAAGGCAGTTACAGCTCCTCATCCCACTTTTTATACATCATGAAAATCATCTTTAGACTGATGGACATCCCATTAAAAACTGGGTCAAAACCATGGCTCTGGCTGAGAGCCCCTTGTGGTATAAAAACAATGCCTATAAGAAAAAACTTCATTTGTTTTTAGATTTTTATGTTGAGATCATCCCTGACTATGGAGAAAATTATTAAAAACTGTTGTTTCTTTGTTTTTAATGCCCATATACCTTCCAAATGACATCATTTTAATTCGTTTTTATCAATCTCTCTCCAGATTAGAAATCAAGATTGCTATGGCTTGGTTGTAGGTGAAGTGTATATTGTCCTGTTTGTGCTGAGAGCGTGGTCTTAGAGTGATGGTGCTAAAGAGAAGGCTCTGGAAGAGGTGGAGCCCTGGAGACCGTTTTTGCTGTTGTTGTTGAAGAGCCTTAGGAAAGGACTAACATAGCCGCCTTGGGACTGGGGAAGTTCTCGACAGTCAGGGTGTCAGAGAGTGAGGCCACCCTCTTACGCTGGGCCTATTCTGTGTGTGGCTTCTCCCTTTCCACTTTATGATGTTGTGTCATGGCCAGGGAGACCATCGTCATACAGGGTTGTGCGGTTTGCACTTTCTGCCCACTAGGATAATGAGGCAAATCAACGTGCTCTCCTTTCTAAAGTGCCCAAGCCTGAGTATTTTGCTATAACAACACGAATCAGACTAATAATGTTTTCCTAGATAATTGTGGTATGGTATTAAAACAAAGAAACAAGTTTCCAGGCAATGCAGTGGTGAAATACACAGCTCTTATTATAACTTTGCCTTGTGAACATTATCCTGCCCTACCATGGTCAAAGTGACTATTGTCACCAATAACAGGACAAACAAATCCCATGTGATTCTCTGATGTTCGATTCGCACGCGTCACAGTCTCCACAGTGTACCCCTAATGGGCTAACCTGTACTTACTATGTACATCAGGCTTGCCTTTGTTGCACAGAAATCAATCCCGTCCATCGAGATCTTGTAATATTCCTGCCCTGAATGCAAAAACTACATGTACTTATGAGGAAACAGCAGACAGGCAGAGTATGGGGCATGGGCTAACAACTGGTCAGTACTTGTTCAAACGGCCAGGGTTATGAAAACCAAACAAAGAAACAAGAACTTCAGTGAGAACAGTGGGAGGGTCGACGGTCCCATGCCAGCAGAGAGCGGCTGCTCCCTCAGTCTGTGAAGAGGGTGATTAGCTATGACGTAGCATCATCAGGCCATTGGCAGCACTGATGAGAAATTCCGTGAGTGGTGTTGGTGCTGATAAAGCCCCTTTCCTTAAAATATGCTGACATCATCATGCTAATGTTTAGCGACATGACTCGACAGCCATCTAGGAACATGCCCACACTTCAGGTGTGACAGTGCAGACGGCTCTGTGCAGCATTTCAGCCTGGTCCATGCGATGTGCTTGTCAGTTTGGACGCCCATATAGTTCAGTACATGTGTCCTCGGGACTTTGTTCACAGATCTTGGATCTGTACAAAGCATGGGATACTTGGACAATGCTGGTTCAGACATGAGAGCAAACTCTTATTTTTTTCCTAGTCACTTTTTATTATTATTATTACACATGTATAAGACAAACTACATATAGCAGGGAGAATCATGAGAACAATGAGTTCTATACATGTTACATTCGTAGTGACCTGGCCATCTGCATCTGTCTCATTTGAAGTAAGTGTTTTTCCTGTCTTGTTGGGTCTAAATTTCTAAATGAGATTCAATATTTATCCTATCTCAACTCTAATAGCTTAGCTTCTTTATCTTGATCTAAAACGATCTTGTTCCCTAACCAACTAAGCTTGGTTGTAAAACTAAAACTATATATATTGTCTTCAATGCCCTCAGAGATTTGAGAAGGAATAAAGCTTAAATTCCTGAGTGAACCAGCAGTGTGGGTTAGCAGCTTCCAAAATTATAAATTGATTAAGACAGTTTACTGCCTGGCCAGCCACCCAAAACACTTTATAATGTTGGAGTCTCATCTTCAGCTTTCTGGCCTAATGTCTCTGCCAGACGAGCCAACTCTTCTGGAAACAGTGTGGGTGACAAAAACAAAGGCGCCTTGCAAACAGTTGTATTTGTGCAGCGCCACCAGTAGGCTCGGGGACATGTATGTAACAGTAAGATTTTTGAGATCTGCTTTCTAAAAAACAACTTAGTTTGAATAAAAAATAAATAACATCTATTTAGAGGTAGCCATGTGTGAGTGTTTCACATGAAATATCCCCAACCTCTTCAATGAGAAGCTTGAATATCTAACTTTGGTAGAATTTATTTTTAATGTGACTTCCAGAAGTTCTTCATGGATACAAATCTTACACAAATCTTGAGGCGGAGGCGAGACTTTAAGACGAAGATTAGAGAGTCTGGAGAGATGGCTCTGTGGTTAGGAGCATGTACTTCTCTTATGGGGAGCAAGAGTTGGTTTCCAGTACCCACATCAGGCGGCTCACAAATCCCTGTAACCCCAGGGGATCAATTCTCTCTTCTGCCCTCTGAGGACACATGCACACACACGCACAAGCACACACACACACACACACACACACACATACATGTAAATAAAATTACATTTACTAATAGAAAAATTTAAATGTAAAGATGAGTACAAAGTATTTATCTAAAGCACTAAGAAGTCATAACGAATTGCTGAAGATTGGAGGTTCATGTACCTTGTTCATTTCAGTCTCTCTGCTCTCTGTCCTCAATCTCAATATGTAGGCCTGGCTGCATGCAGATTCACTGTATAGACCAGGTTGGCCTTAAGTTCACAGTGACCTGCCCACCTCTGCCTCCCAAGTGCTGGGATTAAACGTGTGTGTGTGTGTCATACTCAGCCCCCTTTTTGTCTCTTTAGGTGTCCACCAGAACCGCTCATGGAGAAAGCATCCTGTTTAAAATCTGCCTTCCATCTCCCTATGCAGAGCAGTTTTGAAGTCTGAACTGCAATGCAGGCACACAGCAGGCTGTTATCAATGAACCTTGCTTCCCCAGGACAGCTGTGTCAAGAACTCCAACCAAACTGCCTTGTGGTCACATCCAACCCGAAGCTGAGGAGATAGAATCACACCTGTTCCATCATCCATAGGCAAGGCCTTGCAATCCCAGCGGGTTCAGTCAAAAGCCATAAACCTGAGCTACAGAAATGCCTCAGTGGCCAAAAGCACTGGGGGCCCTTCCAGAACACCAGAGTTGTTTTCTTTTTTTTTCTGGTCTTTCCTTTAAACAACTTTTTATTAAATATTTTTATATATACATTTATATTATTATATATATACACAATAAACTACCCACAACAACAAGAACCATGACATAATCAGGAATTATATATATGTTACATTAATAGTGTTTGGGCTATTTGTATTTGGCAGCCTTGAAGAAAGCATCTCTCCTATCTTGGTGAGTCTAAAATTCTGAATGTAAATCAATGTTTCTCATATCTCATCATTATCAACTTAAAACATCTATCTCGACCTAAAAACATCTAAACCCCTAAACAACCAAGCTTAGTTGTAAAACTAAACTGTCTGGTCTTCAACCCCATCAGAGACTTGAGAAGGAATAAAATTAATTACCTGAGTATATAGGGTGTGCAGGTTAGCAGCTTCCCAAATGAGAAGATGACAGAGATGATGTGCTGCCTGAACTCAGCAACCCCATGGCAACCAGCAAGTCTGTGACTCCAGTCCCAGGGGATCTGATGTCCTCTTCTGGTCTCCACAGACACTGCATTAACACAGTACACAGACATCCAAGCCCACAAAACACTCACACAGGTAAGATAACATGAATTTATCTAAACAAACAACCCTTCCCCACCCCACAATAACAACAACAAATAGCCATGGGCATCCACCAAAAGATGGAGCAGAGACAGACTTTTTTTTTTTTCAGTGAAAATTCTAAAAAGAGAAATAGAGAAACAGGGGCAGGATTTAGCCGTACAATAGATAGCCAAACCCTGTCCCCAGACAGGAAGGCTGCTGGTTTCCCGTGGTTCACTTTGCTGCTCTCGGTGAAGGATGGCATGCGGCTCAGGGCAAACACAGGGAGCTTGGACAAATCCCTTCCGTAAGCCCATTCTGCCGTGTGTGCATGCAGCTTCACAGGAATTCCTGTTTCCCCGTTGCTATGAACACCAAATGGAAGAAGTTTTTTGTAAGGGCCTGGGGAAGGTTCTTGTTTGTTTTTTCTTTTCATGTGGCTGTAGAAAAGCCCGGTGTTTCAAGTCCACCTATAATAGGCCATCGATTAAATGGCACACGTTTTTATTATTACAGCTCAGTTAATTCCAGAAACAAACATCTGATCCAGCTTAGCCCCTTAAAGAACTAGCATTGGCGGGGGTGGGGTGGTTTGTCACACCAAGTTTCCCCCTTCATCTGTTGGGGCAGTTCTCACACAGGTTTGCCCCAAGATCCATGGCTGCTTTAATGAAAGATATGGAAAGTCACATGGTCATAGCCTAAAATAACACGCACAGGCAAGGAACCTTGTCTAGAACTCAACCCTGCCCACTAAGGTCCATTTGTCCTTTCCGAGGCAGAATGTAAGGGCTCAGAGATCTCTTTTCCCCACATTAGCCTGAGTTTATGCAGCTCCCATACACCTTCCACTTTTCTTTGCTGCTCCGTAATGTTTTCTCTAACTCCTCACAGCCCGGTAGCGAAACTTCATTTTTAAAATATTATGGATACAGAAAGAGGAAGATAAATAATTTCTAATGGCAGCTCACCAAGATGCCATGGCCTCATTAGCCTGTAATGGCAGACGTGTCAAAGTCCTGTGGGCTGCAGAGTAGTTTTTCCCCAGCAAGGTCTCAAACCTGTTAGAGGTCCTGTCACCAGGGATTGGGGACTGGGAGGCCACCAGGGATTGGGGACTGGGAGGCTACCAGGGACTGGGGTCTGGGCTAGAAATATGCCTCCACCGCGCCCTATTCAGGTGGAGCCTCGCGCAAAGGTGAGCCTGAAGTGCGAGAGGTGGCTGAGCACTGAGAGGCCCTCTCTATTCACAGGTGTTTACTGACCTTCCAGGAGGAGTGCAGACAAAGTGTTCTTCTCCCTCATCAAGCCCTGAAGAAGCTGCCAGTAATGCAGCCAGAGTCTCAGTGGTCATTTCACAGGAGAGTAACAGAAAGCAGGAAACCGTGGGAACTTTTTAAAAGTTTGATTTGAGGAAACAATAAACCTTTATCAAGCATACACTTACATACATGCAGAGAGATTGAAAAGGAAAGCAGGTAAATTATAAATAAAATATTAATTTCTTCTCGAAAGCTCATTCCCCCTGTTGCTGTATTTTCCTGTGATGACCCGATCTTGTTATTGGCGGGGGGAGTATGCGTCTGTGTATGAATTTGTTCAAGCTGGAAAAAATCATATTCCATTTATTACGCAGAATGAAATGATTTTTCTTCATCCAGTAATTTTCATCCCAGCAACCCTCTTGAAACAATTTCCATCTGTGACTTTACCTTTAGAAGTTTTAATTATTTTTAATTTCTCCCATTGGTTTTGATGAGTGCTGCGGCGATGGATTCAGATGGCGAGGGGCCAGGCTTAATCAACTGCACGCGGCTCCTGTAACCTTTGCTTTGAGAAGTAAACAGGAGGAGAGCAGCAATTCAGTGGCACGTTCTCCTGTCTTTCCGCCATATGTTCCTATTTAATACGTCCTCACTCAAATAAAACAAGCCTGCAGTTATCGGTGGTCAGTGTCATGGAATACGAGCTACTACAGTTTTCCCATTAAAAAAAAAAAAAAAAAAAAACTAAGGCCGCAGTAAAGCAAACAGTGAGTCGCTTTATTTGGTATGAAGCAATAAACTTGTGGTTAGGATGATAACCTCTCTGATGTGCCTTAGAAGAAAACAACCTTGGTTGTTAGGTTTGGTTTGGAGGGAGACTCGGGCTTAGTGGTACAGAAAGCCAGTGTGTGATCCAGTCTGCTGTTCCGCTCCAGGCTTTCCCGGCAGCCGGAGATGTGTTTCTCGGCACTGATTGCACCCACAATTAATTAAGGCTAGAGTGTGAGGGGTGTCCTGCTATACCATACCCGCACATCCTCTGCATCCAGACTCTCCCCCCACAGGTGGGCAGGGACAATTCCGTTTGTACGGTTGGATTCTGTTCTGATGTATGAACGCCTGGCTTCTGGAGAGAAAGGAGGAAGGAAATTAGAGAAAAGAGAAAAGAAGAAACAATGAATAAACCAGTAAAAGGGGAAAGAAAAGAATGTAGAAAAGAACAGCAAGGGAGAGAAAATGACTGAAAAGATTGGTAGCATTTATTTTTGGGGGAACTCACTGTCTCAACCACGTACACCATTTACTCCCAGTACTGACTATGTCAGGTGGGCATTTTTAACTTTGCTTATCTTTGCAAGTTAAGTGTGTGCCAGCACTAATAAAATGTCTCCCAAACAAAGCCCCCTCCGCTGTGCTGCGGCCCGGCTTGGAACACAATATTCTTCCACAGCTCCCCGGCACACAGAGACAGTAAATGAAAGCAAAGGTATTTCACCCGTGAAAAGCTACTGAGTGCTGGGTGTAGAGCAGCCCCCCACCAGATCTTGGCACAGTCACACTCCTCCTGGGACCGCACCATGGGACGCAGCCTGAGTACCAGAGACCGAGACTGAACTTGATTACTCCCGGGAGGAGTAATGCTTTGCAGATACCGGGCAGCTGTTGCTAGATGCGGGTTCTAGTCCCCTGGAAGTGATATTGAACACCCAGGGAATTTCTCTTAAAGATGTCATAATTCACAGCTGGATATTAACCAGATCTATGACATGCAGCCTTGCCAAATCATCTTCTCGTTCTGCTGGCTTTTACCCACTCAGCCTTTCTAATACAGCAGGGGTGTTCGGTGAAATATGACTTTCTGAGGGAATGAATGCCTGCAGGTCTCTGTGATAAACAGCAGTTCAAGCCTACTGAGGCTTACGATGAGGGACATGGGCCAAAATTTCCAGATGAGTGTGTCCATGCGCGTGCGTGCACACACACACACATATACACACATACATACAAACATACATACACATACACACACATACACATGCATACACACACATACACACACATACATACACACACATACACACACATACACACATATACACACACATATACACACATACACACACACACAGAGACACATACACAGACACATACACATACACACACATACACACACATACATATACATACAGACACATACACACACACACACACACACACACACACACACATTTTCTCCATCTACTTACCACATCTGACTCTGATCAGTACTTCTCATGGGGCGAACATCAGTTTTTCCTTCTGCTTTGTACGATTGCCTCTCATTTACTCTTTGCTGTCAGATGCCAAGCTATATTTGATGTCAAGCATTTTTATGGAAGGAAATTTTAGTGAAAACTTGACAGTGTCATAGAAGTGATATAAACCCATTGGCCCAGAATGAAGTCCATATGTCTTATTGCTTTTGTTGCCCATCTTTGGTATCTTTTTGGGTACCTATGGCTGTCTACCCTTTGTTACCTATTAGCAGACCTATGGCTAACATATTTCATTTTTCTACCAGTGTATTTTTCCAGTCCTAAATCTGTGCCCCTCTTTTTTTTTAGGTCTACCTAGAAAATTTTGAGTGACATCATTTGCACAAATATGTTGATGTTAACATTGAAAAAATCTCTTTGCCTGAAGTTGTATATTTTATTTGGCTAAAAATGGCTCATGTCTAATACATTACATGTCCTCTGGTGATACTATTTAAGCCAGGAATTCCAAAACTCACAAATACCGAAGAGCCAAAAGTTCCAAAGTTGTGCATGAACACTAAACACGCAATATATCTCGTTCTTTTCCAAACAGAAATAGATTTCTCTCTGATTCGTTTGATAAATTTGACCCAAGATTTCCATTTGGAGTGACTGGAGTTCCTACTGTTTTTCTGCGTGTTGGTGGGCCAAGGCCTAATCACCTCGAGGCCCCACGGAGGCCATAAATTACCACGATGAGGTGAGCTCTGTACTCCTGTGCCTGCCGAAGAAGGCCGTTTCCCTGCAGCCTATTTTGACAGGCATGAATTTAATTCATTGTTTTATGACAGATGGGGAAAGTGTACACGCTCGTAGTCTTGATTTATGGTCATTTGGGTCTGGAGGATTCTATAATTTGCAGCTAATGTGAAAACAGATGGATAGGCAGACACCAAAGGTTAGGGTGTCCGCGCGTCCTGCACTGCTTACAAATGGCGTCCATATGCGACGAGCGCTGGGTGAGGTCTATGCTGGGACACCAGACGGCCAAGCTTGGTCCTTTCTCACCAGAATAAGTCAGTGCAAATGAGACGAGGGGGCATTTATAAGCTTTGGTACTTCGACAGTTATTTTGAGCTTATGGGGTTCTACTTTCCTTTTTATGAAAAAGAAAGAGGAAAGGCAGGGAGGGAGGAAGGAAGGAGAGATGGGGGAGAAGAAAGAAAGAAAGAAAGAAAGAAAGAAAGAAGGAAGGAAAAATGGAATGAAGAAAGGAAGAAAGAAAAAGAAATTGAACTGGCTTTATAAAGCTGTATGCATGTTCATGATAAAACAAACATGCAACGTCACCTCAAGGCATCAGTAGCTGTTTATATTTCAATTGAAAAATTTGTTTTAATAGAAAGATTGATTGAAAATCAGCAGTTGGGGAGTTTCAAAGGAAATACCTTGACTAGTGATGACCTTTTTAAAAAAATTATTTACACTTAAATAAATGAGTTTTTACTTTTCAAATCATTTTGGTTTGAGGGAAAGATAAATGAATTATCAGGTGAAATTTCTTAGCTCATGCTAAACTATTTAACACATTTTTTAACTATTAAATTACTTCACCAGGGTAACCAACAACAGTTCCAAGCCCCTTTTTGAAAAAAAAAAAAAAAAACCTTTAAACTGCGACAGCAAAGCAAACTAATACATTTCATTTCTGTTGAATTGGTACTTGTAGCCCAATTTAAAACATTTCAGAGACAGCATGGGCCATGCTATTGATATCAGAGGCACTCATAATGATATCAACTTGGTTTGTTTAAATCTTAAAAGCAAGCTTACCATTAATCTCCTGCTCTTTCATTTTGAAAACTTGAAATGTGGATTGTAGATCCCTAAATAAAGCAAAATCCAAAGTAGTTAAGAGCCTGGTTACTTTTGGTAAGATCAGCATTTGGGCAGTAAAAGTCAGAAAATGAAGTTGTGCCAATGAAGATTACTTTATTAGAGCGTGACTTTTCATGTTTATCGGTCAAATGGCTTCTCGAGAACACTCTGCGTTGGTCTGACCAGCAGAACGTTTTCCTCTTCACACAGTGCTGTGCGGACCATACTATTTGATTTCATTTGGTATTTCAAACTTTGTGCATTTATCTTGGCAAACAAAATAATAAGGCACTGATAATTAATTGTAGTCAGCATCCTGAAAAAATAAACCACAAAGTGCATGTGTCTCCTGTAGGTAATTATCCTTAAACAGGAACTGTTTTAATGAAAGAAAATCACTTATTGCATTTTGCTACACAGCCCTCCATGCTGGAGATACTGCAGGACGGAGATGCCATGTCTTTTCTGGACACATGGGCACGATCCCATCTCAAGGCACCAACAAAGTTATGTGGAAGGCAGTGAGACGAGAAGTGTGGGTGCCGAACCACAAAGACCTCTCTTGCTTGGCCTGTACATTCAGGTTTTGGTTTTTGTTTTTGTTTTTGGTTTTTTTTTTTTTTTGTTTTGTTTTGTTTTGTTAATCTTCACAATGCTGACTGGGGAGCAGCATGTGGATAAACAGGCTGTCTCCAGATGGCTTGTTCTGTTCCCGCATGTGATGCCCTGAGCCTGGCCAGGAAAGAAGACCCTGCCAGAAGCCAGTACTCTCACACTTCCAGGAATATCAGTATAAAATAAGACTCTGGTTTTTTTTTTTTAATAAAGAATAACCTACTCTCTATTGATTAGTTAAAGCAAGAGAAAAGAGAGAAGACACTATGATAATCGACATAGAAATAAGTACCAAAGACTTCGTAGCTCTTGACATGGCTGTGGTGAGTATCATTAACCTGTTCGGATCCATCATAAATGCAGGGTCGCAATTCAATGTCATGAATATTGAATATGCAAAGGGAAGCCTTTCAGCTGCTTGGCTTAGACACCCCCTGTTCTGCTCTCAACTTTTTGTACCTGCCCTGGCTCTGCTTCACGCCCATTCCTGCCCAGAGTTCAGCTTCCTCCTCTGTCTCCCACACAATTAGCCTTGTCTTGTGCTAGAGGGTGGTAGGGATCAAGAGCTCCAGACTCCTGCTTCCCCCAACCACACAGGCTCCTTGTGTCACCCACCACTGCCTTCGTATATATTTTTTCACTCTGTGGCATTGCCATGTGGTTTGCTATTGGTGGGTTTTTGCTCCTCTACTAGGAGGGTGGCGTGACTATTAATACTTGTTAAATTCCATTATCTACTAGAGGGTAGGACGGCTGATCAACAAAAATTAATTAAAAGTATAGGCCTAGGATGCAACTTAAGTGAAAGAGAGCTCGTCCAGTATGGGCAAGACCTGTGTTAAATCCCCTATATCACAAAATATTGAAGTATGAAAGGAAATTGATGCTCTAGTCTACATAATGAGAAAATTAGAACTAAAGGCAAAATTATACTATATATAATAACAAAATTGCTTCATAGAGACAATAACTCTATTAAGAGATCAATTTCATAAGCCTATATTTTATGCCTTTTCTATTTACACACCTATTCAGAAGGGTCCTCACTGGCACCATTTCTGACAATTCATACAAAGTCAAAATCAACCTCCCTGGTTTTCTGCTCTGCCAACTTTTTTGTTCTGAAGGTACTCAGTGTTGATAGCTGATAGTCTTTAATCCTTTCCTTTTTGTGCTTACCAAAACAATGCTGTCTGTAGATAGACCATACTCTCCTAGTTTGTGTCTCCATGTGTGTTTCTGTGTGTGTTTAAGTTTAAATACCTAAATTAATTTAATTGATTATATGGTTGGCACTCTTGGTACATGTTAGACATGAGACTGCTAGGACCAAGGAAGCTAAAGGACCATTGAAGGCAATGAGCTACCCTCAAGGCAGGGCTCCAGCCAGACCCAGACCCACACTCAAGCTTGCTAGACTGGGAAGGACTATGCTAAAATTGGAGATGAGGAAGTGCTAGACTCTGAGCCCACATGAACTACTGTGCAGTCCCTCCCCCTTCCCCCCAGGGATATGCTTGAGATAAGTCTCTTTGTCTTTCCGTAAGCTGAATTTGTTCATTTGTGTGGGGTGGGAGGATGTACCATGGCGCAGGTGTGGTGGTCAGAGGACAATGTGCAAGAATTGGATTTCTTCTTCCACCAAGTGAGTTCCCAGGCTCAAAAACAGGTCATCAGGCTTGGAAGCAGTCACCCTTCCTTGACCACTGACCCATCCTACCACTCTCCTATTTCTTTGAGAAACAGGCTCATTATTTGTAGTTATAAAATGATATTGCAAACCGTGAGTATGACTTTATTAACTTTGTCATTGTCATGTCTATGGATGCTTAGGTTGGTTCCACGTCTTATTATTGTGAACACACACACACAAATGCACAGGCATGCTGTTGGTGACTAAGTGCAAAGATCAGTAGCTACAGCACAATAAGCTGTTTTGTAATGTTTAGATCATTCTTCTTTCCCATAGGTAAGTCTCTTCCAGCCATATAATGAGCATTTTATTTTATTAACAACCATAGGATGCTGCGTATGATATCAAATTATCTTAAACATCTAAAAACAAACCCATGCTTGGGTTGTGACTGAGGCGCGCACACATCATTCCTTGTGCCAACATTTGCTTTGGAAAAAGATGAAATATTTTAACAATATTATAATGTCTAGATGCTTCCGGTTTCTTTTCACATAAACATCCAAAAGGAAAAACCAAAAGCAGAATAAAAGATAATAAGTATACATGTTTTATCATTCTCAAAGCAATAGAGAATCAGATTGTGAGAAATCTAAGGATAACTGAATGCATTAAGTTCCATTCTCGGACTGAATTTTTTTTTGTTTGTTTGTTTAGTGCCATGTTGATTGCTCTGTAGAATTAACGCTAAAGTCACCTGTGTTCTTTGCTAAGTGTTGATGGTTGCCTACTTCTGAGACTAAGGGAGGCTCACCCTTCCTGGACACCTTGTCCTTGGGTGGCACTGAGAGACATGCTTTGCAGTGGGTCATGTGCACAAGTGCCATTTTTTGTTCTCAGGCCAGGCCGTGGAATGGCAAGCAGGGAGCTAGACAGCATTTGGAATGATACGGCTCCTGCAAAAAATAAGCTGGCCACTTCTGCTGACCAGAGACAGAAAAGCAGAGGGAAGGGAAGCCGTCCCACGCCACGTGAAGCCAGCACACACAGCCAATGGCTGTTGAGTAACACAAAGAAGAAAAACTCACATCTAAATGTAGGTAGAAAAACATGGTAGAGACATGTGGAATTATGAAGCCAGTTTTTCAAAGGGGAAAATAATATATCAAGTAATGAAAAAAAAAAAAGAAAGAAAATGAAAATAAAAAGAAAAGGGTGTTGAGATTATAAATATGTTTTTTCTTTTTTCCCCTTAGTTTTCTGAAATACATAAATACTACTGTATAAATCTACCTCTAAAATCTTTGTAAACATAATTTATAGTGGCTGTGTGATGTTTCAACCTGAGACAGAATAAAATTGATCTCCATTGCTATGAATTTAAATAGCACACAATTTTCCACTAGTTTCAAGCAACAGGGGGTACTTCTGTGCGTAATTGTTTGAGGTCTTGGGGATTGAACTCCATGAACCCCAGGCGAGTGTGTCCTGTCATCTAGCAACACCCCAGTGTCCTGATGTGCGGGTCCTGTCGTGTAGGCACCCAGTCACTCAAGATCAGACAAAGTTGTTAACTGAGCAACACCCCCAGTGTCCTGATGTGCGGGTCCTGTCGTGTAGGCACCCAGTCACTCAAGATCAGACAAAGTTGTTAACTGAGCAACACAAGGCTCTGGGTACGTTAGGATGACATAAATCCTGTTAAACTGACTCGTTAGTGACCTTTATCAATTGCATGGTTATTAGTAAGAGTGATTGTTCTTCTACAAGAATGACAGCATTGGGCATATTGTTTCTTTTGTAGTTTGATAACTTGTCAAGGAAAAAAAAAATCTTCTAAGTATATTTTTGATTCAGTATGCCTTCACCCATCTATGGTAAAGTAGCTGTATTATGTTGGTTCCTTTTCTCTTGTGGCCAGCTCTGTGGGCCTGTTGCATGTGAAGAATGCCTCAAAAGCACACTTTGCGTCAGCTAAACTGAACTCTGAACTCACCACACCTTCAGCAAGACAAGATTGGCCATAGTGTCTGATTTCAAGGCAAAGGCAAAGCTGTCAGTGTCTGGATTCAGGTTCTGTATTTGTGTGGATTGATGATGAAATGATCTGGGGATCACCACAGTACAGATCACTCTAGAGTGGCACGGTTTTGTATCTTCAGTGTTCAGTTATGATAAACAGCTAGAAATTCAATATTTTTCTCTCCTCTCTCTATCTCTCTTACTCACTTGCTCTCTCACGCTCTTGATTTTTCTTATCTGCATCTCCTGCTCTCTGTAGGCATCTAAGTCACTGAGAGCATCATCTCTTTTTTGATGATTGGATCACTTATTGCATTTGTGGAATCATGATTGTGTCTCATGTTAGGATGGGAAACATATCAGAGCCAGCATTGTGATGTTGGAAGTACAGTAGCAGGAAGTGTGTATCACACAAACAGAAAACGAAAGAGACCCACAGTGGCAACGCTGACACCAGATAAGACGAAACTAGAGGGAAGAGCTGTTATTTGAAGAAGGGCTTTAGCAAAAAACAAAATAAAAAGGCCTGCCTCATCGCTGTCTGTTTCCCCCGGGAGAGAAGGAGCTGGCTGAGGCTCCCACGTTATCTGTAGCTGGGCTGCTGGGTGACTGCCTTCCACAGGATGCCAGCCGGTGAAGCCTGGGAAGAGTGCCTGGGCTGCTTGTCTAATGGGCAGGTGCAAACAGGAAGGAAAGAAAAAAACGAGGACTTGGGCAAAGATGCTCCAAAGGAAACAATATCAATTCCAGAAATGTACCCTAAAAAGTGTGACTATGTGATTTACCTAGCAGAGAATTAAAAATAATTAAAGATAGTCGTGGAGGAATGTCTTGAGTGGATGTAGCAACTGTCAATAAAGTGCTGTTTAGCCAATAAGCTGGGCAGAAGGACAGGAAGTGGAAGGCGGGTCTTCCTGGAGAGGAGGTGGAGGCAAGTTTGACAGTGGAGAGGGGAAGACAGCGGACTAGGACCTGAAGGGGCAGAAAAACCAGACAGAAAAAGGCAGAAAAGGGGCCCAAGGATCATAGTGGCAAGTGCTTGGAATATATGGATGTTATGAAGTTTACATAGTTTGTTTAGTTTACCAGTAGATTTATATCAGTTTAGATTCTGCCCAGCATAGAGCTGGCAGCTTTAAAGTACATTTCAGACTCTGTGTCAGTTATTAGCCATCTTAGGCCAAACCGAAACCATTTACTGTAACAGATGGAGAATGTACGAGAAAGGTGAGAATCTCAACAGAGAAATACAGTAATTTTTTTAAGTTACACAAATATTAGGGTTGTTCAACTCAGCCACTGTGTTGAAATTCTCACTAGAGTGTTCTCTTTACAGGACAGATGGAGTCTATGAACCCAAGGATAGGAAGCAAATCATTCAGAGCAGCAAATACGACAACAAGACACAAAGAGCAGAAACACACAACATTGTAAACATGATGAAAAAATAATACTCATAAATGCATGTGCACCTAACACGAGATTCCTGAAACACCTGAGGCGATCTCCAATACCCCATGTGAGTAGGCCCTGGACATGTAGACGGATCCATGTAGAAGGTGACTGAAAGCCCCAAGAAAACCATAAATCTGAATTTTCAGGTGACATTTCTGGCTTTTAAATCATCACCAATTCTAACTTCTGAATATTTCCGGTGGAGTTACATAAGACATCTTCCCATCACTTTCACCCTGCTGCTTACAATATACCTCAGCGCCTCAGTAACCCCCCAAATTTCAAGGTAACCCCCCAAATCTAAATCAACAGTCCACAGACGCCCGAGCAGTAAGAAGCACAGTTCTGGAGTCAACTCAATGCGCCTGCTTTCTCCTACGCACTGCACTTGGGCTTAGCACGGATGAGAGACTGTGTCATGCTCCATTAAGCTTCCTGTTTCTGCCTGATTTCTAAGGAGCTTCAAGATGATTTTTCTTCTAGCAGTTCTCTGTTCTGTCCTTGCTGTTCTCTCTCTCTCTCTCTCAAACTTTGTTTCCCTTAAGCTCCCCTCCTCCAGCCTTATTTATTTCCTTGGGTTCCAAAACAGAAAATGACTAAAGGAAAGACATTAGCAGAGGCCCTTTCCCAGCACTGCTATGACACACACACAGTGCAAGACAGCCAGAGGGGCATGTGACCCCAGCAGTGCACAGGGTGGGAAGTTCCTGTGCCTTCTTCAACATTGCCTTTTACAGGATGATGGTTTTTTATTTACTCTTTGTAAACAGCTGTCATTTCCTCAGCTCCTCTTTGCTACAGATCCTCAACAAGGATGAGGCCCGCAGAGTTAATATTCAGAAATAAGCACATATTTTAGTCACAGGTGGAAAGAGGGACAGAGATGCTTTTCAGTCCACCGTGAATGAGAAAACAGTAGCAGTCATCAGTATTTCTTGGGTGACTATAAACCTCGCGTCATTGTTTGGGCACAAGTCTAACCCTAGGGACAAAGCCAACAGGCTCTCTTTGCTCGCAAGACAAGCTGAGCACGGCTAATCTGAAAAATGCCAAATCTAGAATTGCCCAAATCTGAAACTTTTTTTGAGCACAGGTGGTATGCAAATGAAATATTCCACCCCAGACCTCATGTGACAAGTTTAATTCAAACTTAAACACACCAGCAGTACTGTATGCAAAATTATTTTCAGGTAACTCAGAATAAGATGCATGTGACACATGCATAGATCTTGTGCCTGGACTTGGTGTCGTTACTAAGATACCTCATCACGGCTCTCCAAATAGTCTAAAATCCAAAGCTTTTCAAGTAAGATTGATTCAAACAGTCTAGTTTAATAAATGTTTTCACAGTAATGCCTCTGTACTAGCAGTCACTCAGTAATCCCTCTGCCTTTCCCACTGAGCCCTGTGTCTGCTTAGTACAGATTTGAAGCACTTGGAAAATCAAGGCTAGGACAGCGCTGGTTTTGTACCTTTTAAACTGACTAAAAACACAGCTGACTCCATTATGGTGACATTGTGTGCACGTGACAGGGAGATGGAACCAGGCCTTTGAACTCGGGTCCCCAGCTCTAACATGGAAAACATCACCAAACAATACCTATGAGATTCAGGTTTCAGTCAATAGCTGATCCAAAGGTTATTTTGAGACTAGATATAAAAAAAATAGATACAAGAAAGTATAAATGTTGGTTAATAGTTCACTAATTATTTTCAAAGAGTTTTTCTGATCTCAATATCTTTTAAAATGTACATTTCCTGGAAAATCATATATCAGAGGTTGTTAAACTTTTCTATTAATTAACCATAGTCGCTACTTTACTAATAGGAGATTGTATTACACCATTTAGGCAAACCTATCGCTAATTATGTTCAAGAACCTATTGTATACCGAGCAGTGAGAGGTTTGGAAAAGCAAATTGCCCTTTTAAATGTAGAAGGATGCTGTAGAGTTGGATGAATTGGTGAAGTATCCAGGCATGCACCATCGCTGTGCCCAGTGGGATGAGATATCACACGCACACGCACACGCACACGCACACACACACACACACACACACACACACACACGGCTTCCATCCACATCTAACACTCAGCTTGCTGTGCCTCCTGCATTTCCCCAGCCCTGGTGGGAAGAGCCATCTCCAGGGCAGCGCAGCCGGTCTCCACAGGTCCCAGAAAACACAAACTTACCCACACGGTCTAAGTGTCCCTGTGTTTCTCAGGTGAACGGTGCAGCTGGCATGTGACAAGCACACAATAGACACAGTCCTCAGACACTAAGGTCTGGGTGGGGGCTGTGACGGGGCAGGAGCATTATCATTTATTCATATATGAAGCACCTTCTCAGCCACAAGATTTCTCAGGACATTTAATACGTTATCGACAGCTGTAAAGCCTCAGATTAACTGGCCGTAGACTTAGGTATGCTCCAAAACCCTGTCAGCAAAAGAAAATATCTGTACTGGTTTTTATGTAAGCCCCACCTTGTTGCTTTAAAGCCAGAGAGTGTTACAGTTACAAACACAAGGGTTTTTACGACTGCCAGTAACAGCTGCAGCTTATATTGCATTGTCATACGTGACTATTAACTGATGATTGAAATTGGTGATCAGAAGAATGCCTTGGGGAACGCGACAAGCTAAGTCTATATCTGTGTCCCCCACCTAAGACATATGAGAGTCTGGAAAATTCTTGTACTTTCCTCAACGGCCTTCTTGTTGCCACACTGGCATCACACTCGTAGCCTTATTATAGAGTTGTTACGGGGATTAATTGATTTACACAACAGGCATAACACAACGCCTGGCCCAGAGCATGAGCTGGCCAATGGTAAGAGATGCCATTAGGTTTGAAAAGGCCATTTCCATAAGCTCTTCTTAGTGACTGGGGGTTGGACAACTCGGTCAAGGAAGAGAAGGTAAGCTGACTTTAACCAAGGAGCAGATTTCAGGAGAGACTGCCTTTCTCACCTGTTTTTGGTCAAGCAGCTGTCTGGTTTCTAAATAACTGTTTTGTATTACTGGATTCAAATTTTCCTAATCCCCGCCCTTCTCCAAAACCTGCCTCACCCCAGAGCAGAAACTCTGGAGAGGCTGACAGCTGGTGCTCCATCTGTGTTTACTTGTGTGAGTTGGTGCCAGCCTGCTTTGGTGTCCCCGCATTGCCCAGACCTCACTATACCTCAGAGCACCTGCTCCACCTAAACCAGTGTCCACAGGACAGGGCTGGCCTTCGGCATTCCGCAGGACAGGACGCCTGCCCCCCACCCCCTCGCCCTTCCCCCCTTCATCCCGCCCTTCCCCCCGCCCCCGCCCTCCCCCACCCTCCTCTCCCTTCCCCCTGTCCCCCCTCCCCTCCGCCCCCCCCCCACCCTTCCCTCCTCTATGACCCTGGGAAGGAAATGGTGTTTAAAAGGTGGGAGGAGGGGAAAGTCTCCTCTGGTCCTTTTTTTGGAGTGGAGGAGGGAACGGGGCGTTTCCCTACAGATCCCTGGTAGCTCTGACCTCCAAGATTTCTTTGCTATGCCAGAGAAGGAAATGGATCTACAATTGCCCATTGGGGTAAAATTTAAGTCACGTCTGGATTTCAAGTTCAACTTAAGCGCCCCATTTTAATGTTTTTTAAGAAGAAAAATCTGCCTGCGAAAATACTGCTTTTCTTACAAAGAGAACCATAAACATGTTTTTGACAACTTTGAAATGGATTAGACGTGGGGGGGGGGGGTGTTCCTAAGTGGGTGTGCTTGGAGTCAGGGTGAGTAAGCTGGGCAGCTCCATTCATCTTCCACATATTTGTTTATGCTCTCCTTCAAGTGCACCGAGAGTCTCTGCGACTTCTGGCCACTCCGTGTTTGTATTTTGGTGTACTTCACTCCCACCTTCCCACCCTCCAAAACCTAAAACACCAAAGGCACAGTGTGAGCCAGTGGAGCAAGGCGTTAGAAATGTCACACACACTATCCAGGGCTCGCAAGGCAGACAGCTCTGAAGGCACAAAGCCGTGACACATCAAGAGCAAACCGTGGGTGATTTCAGCTCTCACGGAGCTCTCCCCTGTTAAAGCATTTCTCAGCATCCCCCTCCAACTCCTAATATTTTTCTCTCCAGCAGGACATTTGTCATATCAAGGCCCACAGGAAGACAGGGTGGACATTTACCAAAAAGTCAGCCAGGCAGGTGGCAGCTGGGATGTGTCAGAAAACAGAACATATTTTCTTAGTGTGGTAAAGTAGACGTAACACAGATTTAAGGATCGCCCCCCCCCCCCCGTGTTTGAATGTGCAGTTCGGTAGCAGTAAGCACAGCCATCGTTTTGTGCACCACTACCCACACTCAGAACTTTTTCACCTCTCTACGTGGAAGGCCAGGAGAAGTGACATTAGCTATCCATCCTTGCTGGCAACCACCATTTTACTTTCTGTTTCTGAGTTTGGCTGGACGAGGCACCTCATTGGAGTGGAGCCATTCGGGACTTGTTCTTTTGCGACTGGCTTGTTTCACTTGGCACATATTTTCAGTGTTCAGCCGTGCTGTTCCATGTGTCAGAGCTCCCTTCCCTTCCCTTCTCAGTGCTGAACAATACGTCATTGTTTCTATCCCATTTAATCGTCTGTCAATAGAAACTGGGATTGCTTCCACCTTTGGGCCGTCATGAACAAGGCTGTTGTGAACATGGCCGTAGACAAGTGGGTCGGTTGTTGCTTTTGATTGTGTTAGGCTGGAGAATTGCTGTCTCGTGTGATGACTCTCTAATATGTTGAGGGAATCACTATAGTTCACACAGAGTGCTCACCAGTTTACACTCCTATCAATAATACAAAGAGGTTCTGGTTTTCCCGATATCCTTATTCACCATTATTATTTTTCATGTGCTTATAAGTATTTATTTATTTTATATGTATGCATGTTGTTTTACCTGCACGTATGTTTGTGAACCTCATGTATTCCTGGTTCCCACAGAGGACAGAAGAGGGAGGCTGATCCCTTGGAACCGGATTTTGGACAGTTGAGAGCACTCATGGGGGTACTGGGGATTGAACTCAGATCCTCTGGAAAAGCAGTCACGGAACCATTTTTGCAGCCCTTTTTTTTTTTTTTTAAATAGTGTCCATTTCAGTGAGAAATCTCATGGTGGCTTTGATTTGTGTTCTCTTAGTTATTAGTGGTCCTTTATGAGCCTGTGGCCACTTAGACATATTTCTGGAGCTATAACTATCCAAACCCTTGGCTGATTTTTAAATTTGATTTGTTTTTGTTGTTCTCATTGCTGAATTAGTTAAATTTAGAGTCACAGTTTGATCGGGATGGATGTAATTGCCACTTCAAAATTTGGGAGAAAAAAAAAAGCCAGATATGTAGTTTTAAAAGCCACTTCATTGTTGAAATAGTTACTGAATAAAGAATGCACTTTTGTTCAGTAAAAGGGAGTTTTAATTTATGTAGAACATTTTATATAAACCACATACTTTCATATTTAATGAAATTCATCCATTTCCCAAATACTTCTCTTGCCTTTAAGAATTAGCAAAGAAAAGAAAGAGAGCAGGCTTTAAAATACTGTAGAAATGCAGCGCACGAGGTGATGGCTCCATTGTGCTGTCTTCTTAGGAGAATATGAAATGCTTTGGCCACTGTCACTCCCCTGCTGTGTCCTGCTCCCCCACGAGCCCTCTGCCTTTACCCGCCCCCCCACTCCCTCTGTTTCTAAGTAATACATGCATTTCCCTTAACACGATGACCCCAGTTCCATCCATTTTCCTGTAGATGACATAATTTTGTCCTGGGCAGCTGAACAAAGCTCCATGCACTGGAATGCCACGTTGCTGGACACATAGGCCGAGTCTGTGAAGTAACTGCTATGAACGGGGCTGCAACAAACATAGATGCCCGGGTATCCATGGAGAGGTGTTTTCTATGTGTTTCCTTTTTTCCTACATTGTGCATTCATTTCTCCTTGCTGTGAAAAATTAATCCTAGAAATGAGGACTTTCTCTGTTTGGGGCACACACTGGCTAGCCTGGTTTGAATAAAGCAGAGGACCATCTAGGCTTCCGTGTCCCCTTTAATTTTGCCACTCTGACCCACCACCACTCCCACCCCTGGGATCCAGTGACCTTGCCAGGAGGCTTAACATGCACTTCTATGGTTCTGATGCTGCCCTAGGCACCATTCTCAGGGGTTCACACACACTAACCCACTTCACTCTTACAGCAGGTCCAGAGCAACCTATGGGTGTTCCCGTTTTACCAGAAAAAGAAATCTTTTTGTCAGATCATGCATCTAGCATACGTGGAAGCCAGGGAGTTCAGCTGCCCTGCTTCCTGAGGCGTATTGTATGGATTTGACCAGATTCCCCTGCCTGGTTCTCGTAACCTATAGGTCTTTCTTATTACTCAGCCTCAACATTTGCCAATTGTACCTAGTTTTAAAACAAGTCACCTGGTAGCACCACTGTCCCCTGGCAAGAAATTCAAGATGCGTTGCCCAATGTTGAGCATGGTAAAATCGTTCTTCAGAAAACTAGACACAGAAATGCCATGTGACTCAGCCCCCCCTCCAAACACACACTCTTTTTAGCATATACCTAAGCGAACTGAAAAAGAAAAGACTCAAACAGATACTTGCATATTTACTCAGGGCAGCATTCTCCCTAGCAGTGAGAACAACATGTCTTTTCATTCAAGGACGCACTTTCAGTCTCAGACATAAAATTTGGTCCTAAGGGTACTGTTAGATCTGTCTCTCCGGCTCCTCCAGCTATCCACCATTCCTGTCTTATATTCTTGATGGATGGACTGATACACTGTCAAGAACCAGAGAGAGGGAAAGAGAGATCCAAGTGGAGCTAGTCTCTCTGCGGACTGCTGCGGAATTCTTTTTTTCCATGGAATGAGGGTGTTAGCAGCAAACCATAAGGATGCCTGTATGTGTCCTCAGACCAAGACCCCGAAGCTCTGGTATGGTTTTGCTCACCTTGTTTCCAGAGAGAATTAGTAGAAAAGGGGGAGAGGGAAACTCTACGTAGCACAGTAGCCGTCCATTGGCACTGTCTGGATTCAAGACTCTAGAATATTAAGCTGTGGTCACACAACGAATACACATCCCTTGCCAACCAAGTCATCACAGCTCATACATGAGGCTCCTTGAAATTGCTGTGTTCAAATATTTCTTCTCGAGAATTCCCTGCATTGAGTACCTTTGGAAAATGACAAGAATTCTCAATTTGTGAAACTACAGCAGAATCTTAAGTCTTTCAGCGCCCCCAATTTTGACCTGAACTCTTTGGAGGGAGTTCTAGCTCCAAGGTGTAGACAGGCAGTTACAGAATCTTCTAGAAGATGGAACAAAGGTGAGCAGTTTCAGACAGGCAGTGAAAAGCCAGTCCAAGTGGGGGACAGAGAAGAAACTCCTGTACAAGGAAGATATCAAGTGAGTAAAAGTGAGAAGAGAAGGAGGTGACTACAGGTGCAGTGGTGAATTACAGGAAGTCCTGCTCAGTGACCTAGAGAGAAACTGAGGCACCAGGGCAGAAGATGGAGACTGGTCAGCAAGCGGCAGAGACTGAATGTGAAGAAAGGGCTGTCTCAACACCCACTGTCCAGGATGACTTCCAACATTTGCCCTGTGAAGAAAGGGCTATCTCAGCACCCACTATCCGGGATGGCTTCCAACATTTGCCCTGTGAAGAAAGGGCTATCTCAACACCCACTGTCCGGGATGGCTTCCAACACTCATCCTTCCAGTGTGTTTCTTTACCCCGTAGCTGCCCCATAAAGGGCTGTGGTCATTGCCATCTTCAGGGGATGCAAGTCAGTTTTTATGTCAACTGGAAAACCAGTTAAAGCTTTGGAATTAATATTAAAATCAAGTAGCTTTTCAAGTACAAATAATAATTTACTAAACAAAACAAAACAAACAAACAAACAAAAAAACCAAAGAAACTTGTGATAAAGGGGGAAAAAAAAGACAAAAACTTCCCAACCACTCAAGTCCCTCATGTGACAAAGCAGTGCCTTCAGAGACAGTATTAAAACAAAAAATCCTCCTGAGCATCATAAAATCTTAACGATTGGGAAAACACAGCAAACGGTAACGGGGAAATGGGGATACAGTTAGTTTTCCCCCAAACAAAATGCAATAATCTAACGTCTGTGATCAGACTCTTGATGCAATTTTGTTTGAAGGTATCAAAGAGAAGTTTCTGGAAAGTTATTGGTAAACTAGTTAGAGATTTAATAAACACGCAGACTGTGTGTGGCTCTGAGCAGATATGAAATGGAACAGGAGGTGGGAACAGGACCCACTGCTTGTAACAGATCTACAGCAGCGTGTGCCTTTGGTGACAAGCTCCTTGCTTTTCTCCTGAAAATCTTGTGTGAACCCTCCATCTATCCACTGGCCTTGGGCAGGAGCCTGAGCATTTATCACCTCATTACACAGTCGGCCAACTCAAAGGCCCTGCACTAACTCCAGACCTCATCTATTTGCACACTGTGCCAAAAGCTACAGAAAAACACAACAATCCGGTGCAGGTGGGTGACCAGTGCCGGGTGAATGGGCCAGAAGTGGGGACACGCACTGTGTACATTGAAGGAGCCACTACTAGCAAGACATATCATTCTGTTTAAAATTTACTTACTGATTTTTGGAAACAAAAACAAATCCTTACAATGAGGAGTTTACTACATTAGATTTTATTCCAATCTAGATTATGTATTTCAATGGAAAGAGTTAGAACTAATTTTTGTAGATTAAAATATAAGCATATCCCTGAAATAATAACTGCCCATGTGTGGGTGGTAGGCTTTCTCAACATGAAGGAGTTTCAAAAACATAGGCATACAGAGCTTAGTCAGGTGACCTGAAAGACTCAATGCGTCTACCGTTCCTTCCAGAATTATTTCAAGGAAAACCATCATCAGCGAGGTGACAGATGAAAGGATAGTCCTAGAAGCAAGCTTTACATAGAACAGAAAAGAAAGTGAGGTGACCTAACAATAAAAGCCAGCCCAACAGGGGAAGGGTTTTACGACCCCCGTGGCTTTTTGGTTCATTAGACCACCGTTGATCTAGCATTTTCGAACAGCGCTCGCTGCCTTGCAAGCTTCCGAGACTAAAACTCCAGAGTGCGCATGTCTCGGGTGGAGAATACTAATACTGTCAGTTTGTGAACCAAACTTTCAGCAAAGGTTACAGAAGGAGTGGGGTCGCAGGATGCACTTTCATGTGTTTGGTTTCTACAGTGTTTGGGCTCCTCTAAAACCAAGATAAATCACATTTATAATTAGAACGTGAAGGATAAAATGAAACCGAAACTGGGTTCAAAGTGCCCCGCGTAGCCTGATTCGGCGCGCATCTCTCTTCAGTGAGAGCTGCGTATATCAAACGATACATCAGCTAACTGTCAGCAATTCCCCCATTTCTTTGTTTTAACTGCTTTTCATACTTTCCAGACTCTAACTTGTCATTTCAGTTTTCTAATAAAAAAAGAAAATAAACAGCGTGCTAATGTAAATACAGGAGTTTAAAATAGTTCGGCTTCCCGGCTGCTTGCGAGCACGTTTTCTGTTTGATTTTACTGCGCGTGTAGACAGCTTTTCACAGACTCACATCTCTGGTTTAAATTATACAGAAGCTGTCTCACTTCCCTTTGTAAGTGTGTCATTTAAATTCCCAGGTGTAGGTAGGTGCGCTGTGAATTGGGAGGAAGGGGCCCTTTTCATCTGCTGGTGCCGTTGCCCTGGTGATAGCTGAGCAAGTCCGGGACAGCAGCAACAGCACCGGCCTGGCCAGGGCCACCAGGTGCCCTTCACTTTCGGTCTAAACTTTGCGACCTTGATCCAACATTGACACTTACTGTCCAAAGTTTGTAATTTTTATAAAAAGAAAACAAGTAGAAAAACAACGGTTAAAAAAAAAAAGTTTATAGAATTTTGCACCCATTTTTCCAAGCCAACGTTTATAAAACTGTCGTTCATATCTTACAGAGATTCTAAACACAGTCTGATTTTTTGCTCAGGCATACCTATTCTGACGCTTTAAAAAAAAAACTATCTTATGATAACTTTTTAATGTGACAGCCATTTTCTTGAGAATCTATTTGGTTTGTCAGCAAAGTAAACAATAAAAAAATGAATACAAGCAAAATATATGCACAGACCGGTATAGACAGCATTGAGGTGTGCATTTATTTTGACATTGCTGCTGAATTCAAAATCCCCTCCTTTGTTATCCCAATGCTCATTAAAGGAAAACTGGGATGCCATTTTCTTCCTTACAGATACGATAAGGGAAGCAAGCAGGCAAAGCAAAGAGAAATGGTGCCACACACAGGATAGCTGAGCCGTTTGGTAAGTCTCTTTTCCTGTGCTAGAAACAGGCGAGGTTTGCTCCTGGTGCCTGGGTTGGGTATAGACACATTAGAACACCTTTCTGAAACTTCTAATGTTGACGTTCGCATTTAAAAAGTAATAGTTCCTGTTATAGCTTCTTGATCTCAACTGAAGACTATCGGAGGGGGAAAAAGGGATCCTTGGAGTTCTGTGAACAGCAAAATACAACGAAATTTGTCTCCTCTCAGTTTCCCCTAACACTTGTCTCTCTGCATATCAAAACTTCTTCCTCCACTTCTTTCGCAGGCCGTATTTTCTTCTGCCCTTACACCCTGAGCTCTTTTTTATGGACATTTCTTTTCACGCCCTGCTAACTCATGCCTTACATGCCTTTTAAAAAATCCAGCTGTGCTGCTGAAAAACCTCAAAGTCTGTAGGTGGTCATGGACCTGTGCCCCAAATCCTGTAAGGCAACTAGACGTGGAGTTGACAGGCCTCAGGACAGGATCTTTCAGCACCAGACACAGCAGCTTCCAGCTTGCAGAATGCACGTCATGTCTTCCTCACGACGCACTCCTAGGGCAGGGAGCACTTATGAACCATAAGGTAGGATTCCTCTCTTGTTCTGCTGGACACATTGGACACCATGTCCGCTCCCTCGGCAGCCAGTGCAGGGCAGCAGGCTTCCAAATGCAACCTGCCCTTGAGCAAGTCAGTTGTCTTCTGTCTACACAGAGGTGGGATTGGCAGCCTGTCTTTCCAGCCCTCACTGATATACCGCTGTGGCTGGCAGCCAGGCCTGCCTGGTTCAGCTAAATCACAAGTCTGGCTGAAGCTCTCAGCATCTGTGTATGCTCACCCCGCACTTGATGAGCACCACGAGGAAGGGCTTCCTCATTTGGGGCTGCTCATTAGTTGACAAAGCAAATGTTTTGTTTTCTACTGTGAGCTGGGTGCCAGCTCAAAACTAGAGATTTATATCTTGACACCCACTTACACACATTGGAGTATTTATAGGTCATCTGAAAAATGGTTAGAAATGCTGTTTACAAGCAGGCCACCAGAGGGGAGAGGCCAGGGTTCCTGTCTGCTAAGATTAAAGATTACATGGTAGATTATTTGAGCAGAGTGCCTTTTCAAATACAGAAAACATTTAAAGCACTTTAAATCTCAGGAAATCCTTTCTGTATACCTATAAAAAGCATAGTAAGTAGAAATCTCTCTGTGTCTTTTTTTTTTTTCCCTCTCTTTCTCCCATAGAAAATGCAAGGGAAAATATAAGTGGATGGAAGCGAATAATCATTGATTTTGGCACAGCTAAAAGTAGCTTTCTCCTAAGGTGGGGTCCCAAATCTTTCTGTGTCCTAGGATTAGAGATAGCTTTCAATTTTCCCAATCTTCAGGGCATGGCCAAGCTCCAACCATGACAATCACCAGTGGGCAGAGGCCCAGTTTGAGTTGTCGGGATCTGTTAAGCTCTCGGGTGACCTTGGCTCCTAAGTCAGAAGCTTGTGTCCCACCATATGTAGCTGCCCTCCCTCTATGTTCCAGCACGTGCACAGTACTCCCCGCACGGCTTCCTGTAGGAGTCCCCAGGGCTCTCACTGCCTTCAGCAGGAAGCAAGGCTGTTCTGGTGCCCTGGATGACCACTGTATTTGGTCACTCTTATCTTTCTCATCCATCCAATCTCATCTTCTAGAAGTTTCCTTGAGGAGCAAAGGCTGTGTGTTTTACTTCCATATTCTGCTGTTTACTGTATGTTTTTAAGGAGTGTATCCAGACCCAGTTTTTATTCTTAAGTAAATGAGTACATGAATTCATAAACCCATATGAGTATAAACCTGGCTATAGCATAGTAGGGTGGAAATATACATTATTAATGCTCTGTATATTCTCAAAAGCTAGAAGACATGATTCTGAGTGTTTTTACCACAAAGAAATGATAAATACTCAGGGGATGGATATGGTCTCACAGACTTGAGCAAGACACATTGTACATATACGTGGCTTGGATGGGACCCCATATATACAGGCTTTATATTTTCAAGTATCCATTTAAAAGTATTTTGAATTAAAACAAATATTCATTGAGTGCCACTAGGCCTCCCCACCAAAGGGAGGTGGTCAAAGGCCTGGTGGCACTCAAAGAAAGAATAAGCAGGCTACCAAGATGAGACTTGATAGCCTATGACCATATAGTGGTGGAGGAGGTCCCCCTCAGTCACAGACATAGGGAAGGGGAATAGGGTGAAAGTGGGAGGGAGGGAGGAACGGAAGGATACAAGTGATGGTATAACAATTGAGTTGTAATCTGAATAAATCAATTAAATTTTAAAAAAGAGAGAAAAATATTATATGGTTTCTGTGTTCTAATAAACTATAAGCTATTCTTAAATCAAATCAAAACAAAACAAAACCAAATATTCAATTGCCATCATCATGTCATTTAAGTCAGTGTCTATTTTGTTACATGCCTGCTTAGGGCTTAACCTGCCCCCTGGTATAGGTTCTGAGGAGATGATTCTGAACCTGCAGATGGAGATGCTGTTTTCTCCGTGAGTCCCTTCACGGTGGCCTCCTTGTCTGTCTGTCTTAGAACAAGGCTACCTCCTGCTTTCCACTTTTTTTTGTCCTTCTAACACACAGTGTCTTCGCCCACAACTCCCTCCCCCGACTCCCCCCACTGAAAGTGTGTGTATGAGACTGAACCCAGCGAAGTCAGGGCTGGAAGGGCCTGCTTGGTGTCAGCTCTTGCTGTGTACCTAAGCTGCCTTCAGAAGTATCCCTCCAACTGAGCTGGCTTCTGAGCAGAGAGCACGTAGTTACTCAGAGGGGGGCTCAAACTTAATATAAACATTCCTTGATCCACCGAAAAAAATTTTAATGGACATTAGAGCAAAAGCCTGCTCTCTGGCTGACTATAAAACCGGCTATTGCAATTTCTGAATTCAGCATTCTCGCACTCTTCCCAGCCTCTGGTTAATTTAGGCTAGGGTTGAAAATGCGTTCAAACTTCTGCTCTAAATCAGTCAGCGGGCAAGTTTGTTTTTGTTTTGTTTTGTTTTGTTCTGGAGGATAAAAAAAAAGCTATATGCGCAAAACTGATTGGGGGTCATAAGAAAGACACAGGCTGGTTGGTGCTGGCCTCATCCCTGATCCCTTGTCCTCCTCCAGGACCTGACGGACTTTGCCACTGTTCCAATGGTACTTTGACCACACATTCTTATGTGAGCAGAGACATTAAACTAAGACACTGATTTAGAGAAAATGTTTTCCAAAGTTCTTGATGTGAAGGAGAGATGTGGATCTCAAAGGAAAGGAAAGTCTGCTTGGGCTCGGCTTTGAAAGGAATGCCTGTATTTCAAATTCTAGAATGTTCTCCTCTGAGCTGACCTGGTGTCAGCAAGGATTTCCCAAAAGCAGATGGACATTGGTTCTAGGCTGTGCGGAGAAGAATTCTGCTAGCAGAGCCTTCTGTTCCTTTTCTTTTCTTTTGTTTTATTTATTTGCTGTTTGTTTTGTCCAATTGTGGTAGTGGGGGAGGGATTTGAACCTGGCACATGACAGGTGAGAGTTTCACCCACACTAACCCCCTAACCAGCTTCTGTTTAATTGGGTCTTATCCCCCCCAAATGAGAAAGTCACCCAGTGTTGTGTTATTCCCGCTCTTAGACCCTTTCTAAAAATATCCGGGAAAATTCCAAGTCTGGGTAGAACGCGCTTTGGTCTCCAAGCATGGTAGGAGCACCGGTCCTGTTGGCAAGAGCTCAGTTCCTGTTTAGGTCTGGCTATTAGGACATGGGCTGCTGACCATTTGAGCCTCGTTCTACCTCCTGGGTCCTTGCACACATGACTGTGGAAGGTGCTTCATTAAACCCTACAGGGAAGAAGGTGCTAGAACTGAATTGTGGTGAAACGGTAAATAAAAAGTGCTTAATGTCTAAGAAAAATCCATGAATTAAAACTGTTGTTAGGTTAGTTTAATTAAAAATTATTTTCACTAACATAAAAATTAGTTTTTATTAAAAATAGCGACATGTGGCTGGAGAGATGATTCGGGAGGAAACCCAAGTTCACTTCCCAGCACCGGTGTCTGGTGGCTCCCAACTGCCTCTTACTCCAGACTTGGGTGGATGCCTCTGCACTCAGGTACATGAACTCACACAGACACACACACACACAGACACACACACACACACACACACACACACACACACACGACTATAAGTGAAACAAACGAAAAATATGATAGCACATAAAAATCAAATGACTTTTGGCAAAATATGTGGTAATACAGCACATGTATGATTTATAATGATTCTCCATGGTTCCTGATACACGCAAGTTTCACAAATCTTACACGGGAAAGTTGCTCCATGGTCCCTGATACACGCAAGTTTCACAAATCTTACACGGGAAAGTTGGCTGATAAACAGGTCTCAGAATCAACCCATGAGCCATTATGCTCATTCATAATTTCAGTGCTCTTAGGGCAGGAGATGCTCTTAATAATTTTGCCTTATATGAACATCTGTCTGATAATGATAATTTAATCAAAAATGGCATAAGACTCCATTTAGGGTGTGTGCTTTTAAATGTATGTTTGTATTACTGGCTTCCCCCCCCCTTTCTATTTTCTTTCTTGTCTGTTTTTCTCTTCCTTTCTTGCTGTTCTGGGCCCAGAATCTAGGGCTTTGAGTGCTGTGGGGAAATGCTATGCCACTGCATGCGCAGAGCCAAGGCTTTGGCTGGTTCTGTGTCCGTCTTAACAGAACCACCCCAACACGACACACCGCACAGAGTACTGTTTGGACAGTAAACCTTACCAGAAGGCAGACTGTGGCCACTTCCACGGCAGCACTGAGCGACTCCCTTCTGTGTAAGAAATGGAGAGCACGCTATTATCACATATCCCACAACGCTGAGTTGAAATTTCCTCCTAAAGTACCATATGTGTTTCATAATACATATAATTAGCTTGTAGCTACCCCGGCAAATTTTTCTTTAAAAATATTGCTAGATTCTCTCTAAGTTGACAGAGTATGCTTTTCCTTTGTGTAATGGAAGGAAAAACATTTAATGCCTTTAAAAACTCTCTAATATATATTTTTTAAAGATAAACTTCTAGATTTTTATACTTATGCAGCTACCAAAACATACTATGCCTAAAGACACACATACATTAAAGTGTACATATACATGTGCATGATGCATACGTATGTCTGATACTTAAGGAATTTTAAGGTTCTAAGTGATTGTATTTTATAGACAATATACGCTTTTGAAAACTTCCACATCCTATGAGGAAAATACTTGTAAAATGTTATCTTGTTTATTGCTTGACAAATGGATTTTAAACCATAAAGGGGAAAGAAGAAAACTGGAATGTCTTTAACACGCATTGGATATGGGGTTAAGGTAGTTCTGAAACCAAGCAATACTACAGGTCTGGCCACATTTGAATCCCACCTCCCCCAGACTCTGAGTCTCACTTTCTGCTCTGCTGTAAATTCACGCCGGGGAAGCAGCGGCCCTGGGCTTGAGAGTGAAGGCTGGAAAGTCAACAGCAGCTACTAACTTTGAAAATGCACAGTCTCACGGGCAGTGGTGTGCCCTCCTCGGTGGCCGCCCCTAGCAGGAGAATGCTAGAAAATGAAAGTGGATTGGAGATTTTGAATCATGAGTGTTTCGGTTGAAATCTATACTGCTTGGTGCTTGAGGCTTTTCTTTTTCTCTGCTCTCTCAGAAACGCTCTTGACAATAAAAATGCTATTTTAAAATGTTGTTGAAAAGTAGAGGTCCATACATACAAAATACAACTGTCTCTTTCCTCCCAAAAGAAAAGCCAGAGTTAAACATACAACTTAGCATTGACAGCATTTACAAACAAGAATTTTAAAACAAAATAGGCCCTTTGGTTTGGTGTGTGTGTGTGTGTGTGTGTGTGTGTGTGTGTGTGTGTGTGCGCGCGCGCGCGCGCGCGCGTGCGCGTGCATGTGCATGCATATGTATGTGCATACGCGTGTGCATATGTGTATGTGTATATGCATGCATGTGTGTGTATGCCTGTCTGTGTATGTGTCTGTGTGTGTGTGTGTGTGTATGCATGTGTGTGTGTGCACGTGCGTGTATGTCTGGGAGGCTGAGCGGCCTTCATTCCCACTGACAACTCCCAATAAGCCCGTGTAGAGCAGAGATAGGGAAGGAGGCAGCAAATCCCCCCCAGAGATGTCTGTCTGAACAGGCCTCCTGGGCCCCAGTGACAGACAGATGGCATCATCCGGAAACACAGATATCAGAGAAACACAGGTGGCCTGCTCCTGGGGATGATGCTTAGGGTGTTGGAAGAAATCCAGGGGCACAACCGTTCTTCTGCTTTCGTTATTGTGTTTCTTACGTTATAAAGTAAATGAAGCCCCCAACTTAAAATCTCATTTGTTTCAAGGGAAAGGATTACAGCTGCAGTGGATGAAAAGAATCCCAGCCCCGCCACTTCCACCTGTCTGGCTTGAAGCAGCCATTCCTGACGGCTGAGCTATCCCTCGTGCCATTGTTTCATCTGAAGCGGGTTGCCCACACGAGCAAAGTGACTAATCGCTGAGTTATTTTCCTTGTGGTGACTTTAGTGTTTTATGAGTCTCTCCACCTTATGCCTCACGAGTTAACTTCACCATCTGAAACAGCACAGTTTGATCAAATAAGTAAATTAATAAAGTTGAAATCGCTTCCACCAAGGCCAACACCTTTCTCTATGCTGTGCTTTTATTGCTCCTTCCCAGCTGATATTTATAATCCAGCCATATGTGGTTATAAAGATTTATTATGAGCCTGTGGAATAAGTCCTGTGAATGTGTACTGTAAATGTCCAAGTTTGGCTGTGTAAGCCTTGGAGACTTCTAACACGATGAAGCCATTCTGATCCCGAGCCAAGCAGCGAGCGCACGCTTGGAATGAAGCCTTGTCTTGACAAAGGTTTAGCTCTGTGCCATAGACTATACTCAGCCTATGTGTGGGTTCCCTGTGAATAGCTGCCAAGCTCAGGTAGGGATGTTTCTTCTTCCTCACTCTCCTCGTCTGAGAAGAGCTGAAGTTGAAGAATCTGTTGACCGAAAGTCGAAGTGGAAAAATTTAAGACCACAAATCAAGGTCTTTAAAGGCTGGATGGAGTCAACCCAGGGGTGCAGTGAATGGGCCATCTGTATGTCCATCCTTGCCAGGCACAGCTAATGACTGAGCAGGTCTTCTGAGCTCATGGGAAGAGAGAAACCTGCAGGAACCAGCTAGCATGAGCTCCTCCTGCCTTGATAGCAGTAAACCCGGACAGGACTCTGGTGGTCCCCTCCCACACTTGCTCTTCACTGTGTTAAGCTCCTCTTAGCCTTAACATATGTGCATATTTTTTCTGTTTTAAAAAATGTACATGTTATTCAAGTGAATCGTTGCTGTAGGAAAAAGAAGGGTCCTTTATTCTATTCAGGGGCTGCTAGAACAAAATACTGTAAATTGGGGGGTTTATGAACAACAGAAGAGTAGTTTTTTTTTTCACAAGTCTGAAGGCTAGAAATCCAAGATCACAACGTAGCCAGCTTCCTGGTGTGGTGATGCTCCCATCCTGCTAGATAACAGCGCCTTGCTCTGTGTTTTCGTACAATAGGAGCAAGACATTAGTTCTTTTCTCAGTCACAGAGGCTCGTTGCCCACAATGCAGCTGCTGTGCTGAAGCCTTGCGTGTGAATCTATTACCTTGGGGTTTAGACTTCACATGTCAATTTTGGGTAGGTGGGTTGTGCACAGTCCAACCACAGTGATTCTGAAATCAAACAGCTGAATAGGCTGTCTCCCAAATTTTTAAATGAGGTTCCTCAACACCCAAGGGGTCCGTCACCTAGAAAAATTTAAAAATATTAGGAATTTTATTTTTCCTTTTCTATCCAGGGCCATGAAACCACCTGGGAACAGGGGTTTTACGGAAGAGCTTAAAGGATTTTCGTAGATATCCTGGGTCACAAACTGCTCCACGTTGGTACACTTTGCTTCCTGCCAGGGATTGGCTTGCACATTTTGGGGCGGCGAGTATCTGGACTTCTGAGAAATGTGAGCCACATCGCCTGCCGTGGCTTTGATATTTTTCTTTGGGTGGTGTTAATAGCATGACACTCTGTCCTCAGTCTCTTGGACATCTGAATACGTGTCTATTTGAAGTAAAGTATGAAAATAAACATGTTGGTTGGTGGGAAAGGGAAATTTGGAGCCAAGAGAAGTGCAAAACGTATGTGTGCTCCTTAAGAGTCCAGAAGTGATGTCACTCACATCGCAGCCAGCCACCTAGTTCATGACTGAGAACGCTAAAGATGAAGACAGGCCTCACTGCACTTTCTAACCCTTTACAGATCTTATCACTCACACAAGCCCATCAGTGCTTAGGAACCTAGCTCATTTGCGGTGAATAATTTATGTCACTGATTCATATTTACTGAGGCTTAGCTAAGTCAAGATAGGTAAACTTTGATGAACAGGGAACACAGGGTTTTAGGAGGAAGGTGGTTAATGAACCAAAGATGCATGAGGCAGGCGGTGGAGGAAGTCTAGACTTGAAAGTCAGGATCGATCCGGTTATAGGATGGTCTGTAAGGGTGCACAGGCAAAGGGGAGCCAAGAGGACCAAAGAGGAGTCAGTCAGAGAGCAGACAGAGCCTCAGCTGAGGGGAAGGGGAAGCTGAGGCTAAGGGAGGGCAAACATCAGTACGTGGACTTAGTTCTTGCTTGGACAGTGTCTTTGTTTTCAGGACAACACGTATATTCCTTCACACACCAGTCCAGTTCTGGTGTATTTCCAGTGGAAATTACGCAAATGTTCAATAAAGGGATATGTCCGAATGTATGTAGTGGTATCAGATCTGCTGCGCTTGTTTGGTTTGCTAGAGCTACTGCAAAAAAGTTCCACAGGCTGGGTGCTGTAATCCACACACATTTATTTTCTCACAGTTCTAGAGTGAGAGTAGAAGTCCGAGATCAAGATAGCAACAAAATTGGTTCCCCAAGACCTCTCTTCCAGGCTTGTCAGTGGTTGTCTCTTCTTTCTTGTCACATGATCTTCTGTTTGATTGTGTGTGTGTTCCCTAAATTATAAAGATCTAGTTAGGGTCTATAAAATGACTTCATTTTACTTTATTAATCTCTCTTAAAAACTATCTCAAAATGTAGGTATATTTAATTCGGAGAATAAAGGTATACCTTTGTAAAACAGAATACTTGGTTAACAGTGGCTAGGCTACGGCCACAGGAAGGGAATCTTCCTGTGTGGCAAATCTCACAAGAGTCGGATTGAATGTGTGTCAGACATAAGCAAATATGGACAACTCTGTGTCCATGGAGGTCTGGAAGAGCATGAATGCTCTACAGCGAGGTAAATCGAAACCAGAGCAGTGGCTTTTCTTGGAGGGGCCTCGAATCTATCACTTCCACATGCTGGTATCCTTCTTAGATGGGTGCTCCTCGCGCAGGTGTAATTACTTTGTGCAGAAGCACCAGCTTCTGTTCCCAACAAGGCAGGCCATGATTTTAGTGTGAATGTTATGAAATTTCATGGTTGGAGAATGAAAATTATGATTGTTGTGTTTTAAGTGGTTCATCAAACTATTACCAGAAGATGGAAAATTGACCACTACACAACGGATACATATCAGTATCTTCATATAAGAAAAAAAAAAGAGCTGCTAGAGGTTCTCTGACAGCGAAGTGAGGCAGGAAAGCGGACTGGGCAGGTGTGCACTGAGATACAGAGGAAGTGGGTAATGGCTAAATTGACTACGGTTATGGATAAAAGCACACTGTAGCTTTCTGGTTTTGTTTGTGTTTCCTGGCAGTGCTGGGGCTTGAACCCAGAGCCTTGCCTGTACTAGGCAAATGTGCTAAACTCAGCTGAAATCTGAAGCCCGTAAAGGAATATTTTCAGATGCTATAATGGAAAATAAAAAGAAAAAAGAAATGCGCAAAATTAACACTGCTGTAACCAAGCACGGCGAGGGTGAAACAAGGAGGAGGAACACGTTTCTTCCATGGAAAGAATCGTCTGATTCCATTAAATACTCCAGAATGGAGAAGCTGGTTGCTAAGCCACGGGATGCGTGAGGTGGGCTGTGATGATAACGCTGGTCATCAGGTGGCTCCTGGAAGTGTGTGCCTGTCTGTCTAATACATATCTGTCTCAGCAACTCTGAAGACTCATTAACTAGAAAATATTCATTTTTCAAATTAAGAAATGACTGCATCAAATTTGGTAACATTTTCCCTTTGGATAATTCTAGTAATCGATGGTGTTTTGTAAACATGAACAACACATTACATGTATCTTTTTTAAAAATAAAAATAAAAGTTTACATTTTTCCTAAGCTGAATACATATTTGAGATTTGAAGGAAATTTATGCCAGATGTTAAAAGAGCAGAGGGGGGAAGATGGTCCTGGCTAGCTTCACTCCCAGGAATGCCTACCTGAGGCACTTTCGGTCCCTCTACTGTGGTGGCTGCCACTCTTCAAGGAAGGCAAAATAAACAAGGCTGTGCTGCCCCCTTACCTCTGTCTCCCTGGCTAGCATGTACTGGATGCTCTGCTTTAGACCCCGGCCTATATCCCTTTTTTGATTCTTTTTATCCAGCCCCCAAACTGACCAGGCCCCTGGGAGCCCCTCCCCTCCTGCCTTCTGACTTTCTGAGTTGCCTGTGGGCCAGAGAGCTGTCCCCTGCTGTGCTCCTGAAGTTTACACATAGAGTATACGAGCTTGTCTGAGAGCCTCCTGCCCACGCGGTGTCTGTTCCCAGGGAGTCTATCCTAACCCTGAGGTATATTAGTTGTGTGAGACACATTAGAAAAATAAATGGTTCTGGATGGCCTGGACTTGGAATTTCCTTTACGCTATTTGTTTTTGAAAGGTGAAGGGTAGCAGTAAGCAGAGTGTGTAGGAATACAGGGCCCTGACGGACTTCATTCTCATTTCCCCTTCCCTCTGGGAGCGGCACCATTCAGAGGGCATGCTTTACTTTCTCAGAGCCTCGGCCCTTCTGTTTGGAGCTGGGGAACCGTGTCTCCCCTGGAGGCCAACACAGGGCAAGAGGTCAGGCCTGGACGGTGTGTCCTACAGAGCTCCGTGTGGATCAGGCTCCACCAACGATTTCTGCAGTCAGCACAGAAAGCCGGGAAGCAGACAGTACTAAGGAACTTGCACTCTCAAAATCTGAAAAGACAATAAAAAAGAATTACCCAACCATTCATTCCCTCGTCCTACACATGGGAAGTGCTCAGTTCTGACCTAGGCAGGGGGCTTTCATCAGAAGAAAAGAAATTTTCCCTTTCCTTTTCCTTTTAGTGTGTGTGTGTGTGGGGGGGGGGGTCATGCATGTTCTACTGTGTGTGTTTGTGTAGAAGTCAGAGGACAGCTTTGTAGAATCTGTCCTTTGCTTCCATTTTTATGTTGGGACAGGGATGGGACCCCACTGGACCATCTCGAACCTGCTCAAAGCTGTATTTGTTTTGTTCAGTTTGGCAAAAACCAAGTTAAAGCTAGGCATGGAAGCTCACATTTGTAATCCCAGTTGGAGGAAACTGAGGCAGGAGGACAGCTAAGGGTTCGAGTTCAGCCTGGCTTACAGTGAGTCCTGGTCTCAAAAATCCAAAGGAAAGCAAACCATCTGAGTTGAACATAGCCCATCGTATCTGGTGTCAAGTGTTCCTGGTTTACTCTGTAGAGACTTCTTCAGGCAAACAGCACTAGCAAACATCAAAAGATTTCGGCCAGGTAGGTTGTTTTCTAAATGTTACAGGCCAGGGAAAGTTGCTCAATTCCTAAATGGTTCTAAGGTGGACAAATTTGACCCAAGTTAGTTATAATTGAAACCTCCAATTTTCCGTCTATCTTAAATTAGAATTGTAATTGTAAAGGTGAGGGGAAGTGTAGGTGGGCCTTTGAATTTAAAATGCGAATAGAAAAGACACTGAAGAATTAAAAGATAAACATTTGGCTTTTCAAAGGGAAAGAAGTGTTCATTCTGTTTTACAGGCAACCGTAACTGGAAGATGAATGACACTTTTTGTTAGTGTCACGCTTTTCAAATGACATAAAAACCTGGTTTTGCATGACAGACTCTGGTGAAGCAGCCATTGTCAACATCTGTGCCCGACTCTGCGGCACATTGTGTCCTCGACTTTCACTGACTTCCTCTAGAACCAGGCCTGGGTGCCCAACGTGCCCAGAGGTCTATACGCAGTCTGACTCTGAACTATTTAGCTGCCACCGCCCCAGAGAGTGACACTTCTTGAACCACCCAGACCACCCCAGCACAGGCTGAGTCACTCTGCTACTGAAAAGGTGGCAAACTCAGCAGTCCCAAGGACTCTTTGTTTCTTTCTAGCCTCCATAACTTAAAAAGGTGAAATTTAATTTTTGAAATTGCTTTATGTCTATAGGTGTTTTGTCAGTCTGTCTGTCTGTGCACTACATGCGTGCATGGTATCTGGGGAGGCCAGAAGAGGGTGCCAGATCCCCTGGAAATGATGGTCAACTCCCATGATTTTTTTTTTTTTTTGGTCTGTCTTATAAATCATTGTTGGAAATCTATTTCTAACTAAACACTAACTTTATTAGGATCCTAAATGATAAGTTCAGTTAAATTTTTTCTAAGATGGATAAAAATCAATAAGAGGAAAATAAAAATAAATGCTTACCTGAGAGAAGTGTGTTAAAAAAAAGTTGTTACATATCATCGTGGTTCTGCTGCATTTTGCAGAGATCCTCTATAGTTTTACACACACACACACACGCACACCATGTACACCACACACATACACATACACACCACACACACACACACCATGTATACCACACACAGACACCACACACACCACATACCACAAACACACCATATACAAACCACACACACACACACACCACACACACACAGACACACACGCACACACACATACCCCACTGGTTTTACTGTGTATTAGTTTAAGAGGAAAAGCTATCAAATCCTCCTCACATGCTAGGATAATTCAGAATTAAAACCTCCTCACCCCAGAAGCTGTTGCATGGACTCAGGAAAGCCACCCACCTTTTCTCTCACATAAGACTCAGAAAGATTCTAACATGCAAACTACAGATTGAATCAGTGGCCTGTACGAGATGAAGACTCGTCGCGACGGCTTGAGCAGTGTGGCACCAGCAAAGCTGCTTCAGGGTCCCATGGTCCTAGGACCCTCAGTGGACTGCCACCCGCGAGGGCATCTCTGGGGACTGCTGTGTGCCTGGGCAGGTTCCCTTGCTGCCCTTCCCTATTGTCAGGCTGTTGTTTTCCTTGTGAGGAACTTCTTCCTGAGGTCCTGGCTTCAAAATGATGGAAAAACAAGTAATTTGATCGCATGCCGCAGAACACATTATTTCCCGGACTCGATGTTAAACAAGAGTCTTGTTTTCTTTTACCTCTAAAGCTAGGATGACATATCTGATAAGTGTGTGAGTAACATAAAAAAGGAGATGCAATTAGATGAAGGCAATGCGAAGAGGACTGGATGGCTGATGCTGGGGGGTACCTGGTCCTGCTGCTCGGCACTCACTGTCCACTTGGTCCACTAACGGACGATTCTTTGTCCTTGCCCTTACCTTTCCCACGTGCCTAGTAAACATCTGAGCCACACTGCACACAAGATGCCCACAAGGACCTGGTAACAGGTGCCGTGTCTCCCGGAGGCTTACTTCTGATAGCCGCAGGTGGAGGATGACAAGCGCCTGGGGTTTCTTGGTGGCAGCTTTCTTCTCGATCACAAGGCCAGTCAGAAACAGTGACAGACAGGGAGGCATGGGCGTGTTTCTTGTTTCTGCTTTTGTTTTTGTTTTGCAAGTGGGACCTCTGCTCCTCCCACAGTTCCACAGAAGGATTGAGCTCCTACGGTGCCCAGAGCCCTGTGGCTGACTTTTTTCACTTTCCTGGATGTCTCTGAGGATCTTTTTCCAGGATCAAAATTTGGGGGCTCAGGTTCCATCTTAACTACCTGAACTGGAATACTAGTTTCCAGGTATGTGTTTGAGGACTAGAGGCTGAGGTATAATTACGTAGATACACACATAACCATAGATAGACTCATGCTTAGTTAGGCACAAGTACACACTCATGCATATCTTTGTGCATACACATGTATGCACATAGAAGTGTACACACACACACACACACACACACACACACACACACACACACACACACACACGTAAACACAGAGTCTTCCTGTTTGCCCATTCCCGCAGGTCCCAGAACTGACCTCAGAAATGGTCTCCAGTGCTGTGATCTGTTCGTCAAAACAGGTTAAGTCTCGGGCTAGGCTTCTTTTTTTCCTTCTTTTAAGGCATAGCGCCAGTGATTACTGTGGAAATCTGTGTTTGCAGGTAGAAATGTGTCTGTTAGAGTAATATGTAAGTGGCTCTGGTTTTCCTTCTCGAATCTAATCTTTTGCCTCTAGTGTAAGGATAACCAGCTCCGAATGCAGACTGTGTGCGTCTCGCAGGACTGTGTCCCACAGCAGTCAGGGAGCATCACTTTCTTCAGGCTGATGAAAGATGGGTGCTGAGATAAAAGACTGGGAGAGGGGAGGGAACAAAGGGGGGAGCCAACATATTGCACACAACACTCCAAGAGTCTCCTCCAGGAAAGTTCCTAGGAGAGAAGAGTGGCAGGTGGGAGGACACACCCCCCACCTCCCTGGCCTGCTGCTTGCTTTTGAACTGGGGTAGCAGAGATGAAGTCTGTTAATCAGAAACATGGACAGGAGTGTTGCTTTATACCATCCCGCTGTGCCTGCCTTGTGGCGTGGTGAACCACATCGGGATTGAAAAGAGCTGTTACCCACGGCACTCACCCCCTCCTCCACCGCACCACACCAGTGTTTTAAATTGCTAGGAATCTGATGAAGCCTTTCTAAGTACTAGACAGAGGGATAAAGGGCCACTAAGCACAGGTGACTCAGAGAGTCCTCCCAAGACACATGCAGGGCATCTGCACTGCCCGCTCCCTTTCCCCATCCACCTTCTGGACCATGGGATGCAGCCTCTGCCGTGTCCGTCAGAAGTGGGTTCAGGGACCGGTACGTGCAAAGCTGAAGGAGGCAAGCCCTGAGCTCTGGACGGGTCAGAGTCACTTGATAGTTGAGAAGCGTCAAATATTCTGCGGCCACCACTCCTCAAACTCAGGTCTTGTGATGTCAAGTACAGTGTCATTTTCACTCCCCATATCACTACCAGGAAGATTGCCCTCTGCTCCCTACATGCCTGGGTCCCTTTTCCCTTCTCAGTCTGTCCTTATCCCATACTCCAGTTTCATAAAACACCTCATCCTGGTGACATAGCCAGAAGCCCACATCTGTTTGTTACTCCAAAGGATGCACCATGATGAGTCCTGAAGAGAATTTCCATCCTGTGACACCCAGAGCAAGCCCACACCCACATGCCGCCTCTTCAGGCCATTCATTAATTAATACCCACTGTGCTCTGGCAACTTGACTGGCCTCACAGGTCTTCAGAAACAAATGTGAGGTATGTGGTCCTGACCCAGGGATCCCCACAGCAAAGATGGATATCAGACAAACAAATTACATTGGCCAGTGCTTAACTACAATTACAACGTCTTAAGAAGGGACACAGAGCAAAAGACTCAGAAATTGATTTGCTCTGAGGGACCTGGAAAGATGCCAAGAGGAAGCAAGATGAAGTGGGACACCATTAGTTTGGTCAGGAGAATGTCAGTCAAAGAGAGGGCTGTGTGCTCTCACCCAGCAGCCATCACCCGGAGGCTCGCCCCAACAGGAAGAGGAAGAGTCTAGGGGCATGTCCCTGCCCAGGCTGCTTGACACCTATTACAGTAGGATTACTGGGGCAGACTTCAATGTCTCTATTTGCAGCTTCCCCATGGACAGGAAATTAAGGCAATCCAGGACCCAGGGAGGCCAAGAACAGAGCTGGTGGCAAAACTGACAAGATACCAACAGTCAGGAAAACACCATGAAGTGACTAAAACCAGGACCCAGAATGGATGGGATGGGAAGATGGAGTGATCAGGACCAAACCTGAGGACCCGGCATGATTTGTGTCCTGTTTGCAAATTTACTGAGCATCGTATGTTATGAAAACTGAGTGAGTTCTCAGAAGATGCTCACTGGGTACCATGATAAACAGCCTCGCTCACGGTAGCCAGCAGCTCTGACCTTGAAGCCTGGGAACAGGACTTGACTGTAATTACCTCCAAAGTGGAAAGAAAAAAAGAACTCTCACATCCTGACTCTAAAATTTTCTCTTCACCCTGTGAGTCAGTACATAAACTTTAATTCAGACATTGGCAGGACTGTCAGCAGCTCATACGTCATGAGCAGAGAGTCTCTGCAGCTCTGGGTACCTAGGAGCAGGCTGTGGCTGCTGCTATCCATGGAGACCAGGCTTCCCTTCAATTATAGAAACCCCAGAGATAAGGCCTTGCACTGGGCTTGGGGGAGAAACTGAGATACATTACTCTGCCTCAGTTTCTATTTGGGGGTTGAGCAGTCTAGGGAAAATTCTTTATTCTTGTTCTTGCTCTAGCATCACACAGATGTCTTCATGCACTTAGTGGGGGGGGGGGGGGGGGAGAAAGGACTTTCAATGCCCTAAGCAGATCTCGCAGAACAGCACCCCTGCTGACAATCCCATGACCAATGGGCAAGGTTGAGCGAAACCATAGAATATTAGCCTCAATTATTGTGAACTCTGCAGCTAATGGCAACAACATTACAAACTCGCATTCCTCTGCTCCTTAGTAGGTAGTCCGGTTCGCCATAGGACTCATATCTGGATGAATAGATTCTGATAAAAATGGAGCACTTCGGGTAAACTAGGGGTCTTGAAGGGCATGAGGTGAAGTGGAGGGTTTGAGCTGAAGGCAGCACAGAGTGTCAGAAGATGGAACTGAGGCTCGGCAGACATCCTGTGGAGAACAGAAACCTTTTACCATGGGACTCAAGCCTCCATCTCTCCTCCCTTTTTCTTGTTTCTAAGCGTGAGTCTATGATTCTATGTAGCAGAGGAATTCAAGCGGTGCATGCATTGCCCAAGCTGTCACACAATATGACAGTTACAAACTCAGAACAGACCTGTCAGGTGTGGGGCCAGTGAGCCATTTGGGGCAGTGGGGAGGGAAGTAGGGCAGGGGTGGTAGCCAGGCCCCGGGTTAAGCTACTCCATTAGTGGAGGATGGGATGGAAGGGATGTAGTCCAGACTGTGTGCATAAGATGCTAGACCCTGGGTGCTGGATGCTTGGTCTCCAAGTGGCAGTGCGATTTGAGGACACTGAAGAAGCTTTAGCTGAAGGATGTAGGTCACCAGGGACAGGGCCTTTAACGGTTATGCCTGATCATCATCTCCATACCATACTTCCTGTCTGCCTTCGGCCATATTCTTTCTCCCACCACCATGAAGGCCTGTGTTGCCATGAGCTCAGAATCAACAGAGCCAAACACCATGGAAAGAAACTTCAGTAAATTGTAAATGATTCTTACCCCCGCCTTAAGTCATTATGCCAGATGTTTGTCATAATGACAAAGCCTAACACACTAGCTGAAGAAATCACTCAGTAAAGCCACCCTAAGTATTCCCGAAATGTAAAATGGGATTGCTATTGTAAAAGGATACCGAAGAAAAACATAATCATTTTTAAGGTTGTGAAACATCTCATTATGTATGAAATAGCTTCGGTTTGGTGCTATATAGTTTATGAGCCTGAAAATGAAATTACAGGACATAAAATTTTAAAAAGAGTTCTAGTATCATATAACCAGGAAACTTGGAATGTGAAGGGATTTTTTTTTCATGTGTTACATTTAAGACTACAAACACCAGATTATGGCACAAGAGGAGGAAGTAAAAGTTCATATTTGCTCCTGTCACCTTGTGCAAGTGTATCAGCCCATGGTCAGGTGAACATCTATGATGTAGGTTTCCTCCTGCTCCTCCATTTATTCTTCCTGAGAGGGGATGAGCCCTGTGAAGAATGAGTGTGTCTTTATCCTTTGGAGCATAGAGAGCTTCTTGATGGTATTGAAGCACTGGCTTCGTGTTCCTTGTTAACAAAGAGACTGTTTTCCGCTCTCTTTATTGTAAGAAGTAAAACATCAACTTCTCCCTGTCGGCCCTCTGCATCCAGCAGGGGAAAGGAGAACTTCAACTTGGGGTTTTGGTGAAAAGCTTAGTAACAAAAACCAACTATTATGGTCCCTGGTGTGATGCAGGATATTTGATCACATTGTGAACCTGGAGATTGTATTGTTTACTGGAGGAAAAAAACCCAGAAAACAATTCTAGTTGTGGTATGGCTCAGCCCTCACACACACCTTTAATCCAGGACAGAATTTAATAAAGTCAACCATAAGCCAAGAGGCAGAACAAGAAACCACTTGACAAAGAATGAGCAAATAGAAAAACCATAGAGAGTAAGAAGAAGTCAGGAGGACAGATAGACACAGAGGAAGTAGAAGGGAGGGACATTGACTTTGAGGGCTTTTTGAGATGGCATGAGGAAGGAACATTCCTCCTTTGGGGACGTTGGCTGAGGAGCAAGGTCATCTGAGTGCTTTCTCTGCTTCTCTGTGCTATCAGGCTTTCACCCCAGCATCTGGCTGCTCTCAAGCCTTTATTGGTAAAATCAAACACCAGAGATTTTGTTAAACACAACACGGAAGTTTGAACTTAGACAAGTAATTCCCTAAACTCCAGTTTCCTGTGCTAAAAATGGAGACAGACCTCTAATCAAATGATGGAAAAGCCTGGAAACTCCTATGCTCATCGCCTATGGCTCCCTCCTTGTTCTTCTTCCTTAGATGACAACCTTAATTCCCATTATCTTGATCATTGACCTTATACTGTATTTTTATTTTTATTTATTTTTTTGCTATTAACAGTCAAAGCTAAACTCCAGAAGTGCTGCATCATCTCTCCTGGAAGAAGGCTTAATAAGTGCAAGAGATCCAGTCTGTGGGCTAGAAAAATAGCTCTGTGGCTAAGAGTACTCATAGCTTTTGAAGAAGTCTCAGGTTCAAATCCCAGGATCTATATGCAACTTGTGACCAATCATCTATAACTCCTACTCCAGCTCAATGGGCACTGAATACATATAGTGTGCATAAATACATGTATCCCACACTGAAATCACACAGTGCACATATATACATGTATCCCACACACTCACACATGTAAAAACAAATGTTTTTTAAAGAGCCAGTTTGATGCAAGGATAATAATGCAGGTTAAGTATCTCTCATCAAAATGTTTTGTACCAGAATTGTTTCAAGTTTTATAGTTTTTCTTATTTTACCATAATTGCATTAGTTTTATTGGCTTAGCACTGCCAGTCTAAAAATGTGAAATCTGAGTGTTCCAGAAAGTGGTGTGTGTGTGTGTGTGTGTGTGTGTGTGTGTGTGTGTGTGTGTGTGTGTCAGGGCGGGCATCAGAAAGGAGAGGAGATGTGGAAAGATGAGCTTAAAAGCAAATACTGACCTATATTGGAGAAGGTAATGAGTTCAATAGAAGAAAATTCTGGAAATATTGGTTAGGTCAGATTATCAAGGACATCACAGATGAGTTAAAAATTCAGGAACTCATCTCCATAGGAAACTGGGAACCAGCCTTAAGGAGTGTTTGAGTAGTGGGTTTTCATAACAGCAGAAGAGATCTAGCTTGTGGGAGGAAAGGGGATGGCTGTGTAGACAGTAAAAATGTTAAATGTTATATGTTAAGGGTCTGAACTTAAGGGAGGGAGAGGAGAGAGGAAGGGAAGAGAGAGAGGGAAGGGCAGGGAGGAGGTGAAATTTTAATGATTCCATGCACTGGTGTAACTTCTCTGATCCCACACCCCTGAGTGTGAGCGGGACATTATCTGTAAAAAGTCACTTCTCCTGTGATTAAGCTACATTCTTGAGGCTGCACCTTGGCACGCTGCTGAAAGCCTATAGCCTAGGGTAGAGAAGACCCACAAGGTGACCCCTAGCGTCTGAGAGTTGCCTCTGCCTACATCAAGAAAACTATACAAGGTGGTAATAGCATTTCCATGCTCCCACCCCCTAGATGAGTCAGCTTCTCTCCTCAGTTCTCTCAGCCCAGCTGCATGCTCCTGTGATCACAGAGAGTCACATGATTACACTATCCTTCATTAACAGATTTGAAGTAGATGTCAGTGCCCCACACTGACCTGGACTGACACCTAGATGTAAAGTAAGCAAGTGTCTCAACTCAGGAAAGAAAATCAAGTCCTGCAATTTTTTTTCTTTCTTTTTCTTTCTTTTTTTCACTCTTAAATTAAATCTGACTCCTGCTTGCCTGGCAGAAAATACAGCATCACCAGGCTAGCTTTGGACCCCGAGGTCTGTTTGAAAATGTGGGGCATCTCAGATGAGTTAGCAAATTACTCTGAAGAACCCCTCCACTTCAGGCAACACTGGTCCCTTCAGTGAGATACACTGTCAGTTCACACGCTCCCACAAAGTCTACGAGTGTGGATAGGCTGGGAGTCCAGATACCTTGAGTAGTGGGTTCCCATGACAACAGAAGAGATCCAGCTTATGGGAGGAAAGGGAATGGCTGTGTAGACAGTAAAGATGTTAAATGTTGTATGTTAAGGGTCTGAATTTAAGGGAGGGAGAGAAGGAGAGAAGAAGGGAAGAGAGGGAAGGGGGGAAGAGGAGGTGAAACTTAATGATTCCATGCACTGGTGTAAATCCTCTGATCCCACACCCCTGAGTGTGAGAGGGACATTAACTGAAAAAGGCCACTTGAACCCCATGCCTTAGCACCCACACCCAGAGTTGCCTGCCCAATCATTCTCTGGCTTTCTGTTACAGTTTTTTAAAAGCACAAGTATCCCTAAAAGCTCATGAATTTAAGGCTTGGTTCCACGCCCAAGGTATTGTGGGAGACAGTGGAATACTTAAGAGTTTGGAGTATGCAGGAAGACGTTGGATTGTTAGAATCCCAAAATCAAAGGGGAGAATGAAACTGATTCATACCTAGTCTCTCTCCCACTCTCTCTTTCCCTCCCTCTCCCCCTCTCTGACTCCTAGGCTGTGTTTCCTGTCATGGTGTTCTGTATTTCCAGAGGCTCCAAAGTAGATAAATTGATCATATACAAAAATGTCCAAAACTGTGAGTGGAAATAAAGCTACCCCCATTTTTATTCCAGTTGATTAGTTTCAGTATCTTTCTACTGACAGAAAGCTGACAAGCGTCTGGCCCTAAAGGGGAGTGGATGACCGTCTTCTCCTCCTGGATCCCCTATGCCTGCCTGTCCTGTCTCAAGTGGGCAGCTGCACCTTCAGGAAGAACAGAGAGGTGAGAATGCCTCTTTGACCAGGGCAAGTGCAGAATCACCTAAGGAGCAAACAGAGAGATAGTCCAATGTTAAGCTTGCAGACCAGGATTAAACTGAAATCAGCTGGGTGGGCGGACACCCATACGCCCTCGGCAGTGTCGCTAGAATCCTTGTCTGCCTTTCTTGGAAGCAGATATCTAATGAAGACAAGAGCAGATGATCAAAAAAATAAAATAAAAAAGTCCACCCAAGGCCAGGACGCCCTGGTAATATCCAGTTTGTTTCACAGGAAAAGTCCAGGAAAGGTCATGAGTTAGCCATAAATAGCTTCCTCTCTGTCTTCAAGAAAGGGTCAATTCATGACTTGATGTAAGGATCATTTAGTGGAACCAACTGAAAATATGCTTATTTTATGTAATTTGCTACTTTTGCCATATGGTTTATTTAATGTTCTTTCAAGTGGAAGAAAAGAAACAAATGATATTTCAAAAGATGATTTCCTTGTTTTAAAGCTGTATGACGGTTAAAAGTCTCTTTTCTCAGTTCAGGAAGTAAATAACAATCGCATAAGAACCTCCCTTCAACACAGTCGCAGAGGGGTTGACAGGACAGCACTATGTGCTCGCCACTCGTGAGATTTCTTTTCGTTTCTGAGGCCCTGGGGATTAGAACAACCTCCCCTGAAGTATACAGTGTGGCCTCACCTTTTGCTGTAATGCATCTCCAAATCCACCTCTTATGCTTTATTTTAAATTTGTGTGTGTGTGTGTGTGTGCGCGCGCGCGCGCACGTGCCCTTGGAGAGATTCTGGGACCTGAACTGGAGGAACAACAAGTGCCCTTAACCACTATGCCTCCCCCCAAGCTCCCTAACCCCATGACTCAATCAGCTCCAACCATGTTTGAAGTGACCCCCCACCCTGCCCCCTACCCTGCTGAGGTCCTTGCAGTTCTTTCTTTATCAACTTGGCAGTCAGCTGTGCATACACACCTGGACATGCCTAGCCTCCCCGAGGGACATTGCTCCCTGCTGCATCTTCTCTTGAGGGCCAAAGGTGGTTTGATAAAAGAAATTAACCCTTTCACTAATTTGGTTCTTCTTTCCTAAAAATTTGAGTGGTTTGGACATATTTATCATCTTTCAATCCCTGGCACTTTAACTTCTGGGGAGTGAGGGTCTGTGTACAGTGCTATGGACAACCTCAAGCGGGTCAAAGGGTCCTCTGTGTCCCTTATTCTGCCAGGCTGGAAGATGCTTTTCCAGAGAGGGTAAGTCTTTAGAAAAATCCATAATTTACACACTCTTCCGTCAACTCTTCTCGCTCACTGTGACATTAGGGGCCTTCGGAGTCGCCCACACGGAAGTTCTTCTCCGAGTGTGCTGAAAAGAAGCCCTGTATGCAGAAACCACAGAGCAGAGGAGCAGGTGGGACGAGGAGGCAGACAACGGAGAGGCTGGGACTGTGGCTGCAGAGGTCTCGCGAAGGCTGGATGAGAAGACACGAGGGGACACCCCCACATGATACACTAGGTTCCCTCCAGCAGCACGGGCAGGCCTGGCTGCCTCTGCTGAAAATGCCCAAGCAGAAAAGCAAGACAGAATTGTACCATTTCCTTTTTGTTGAGATTGGGCGGGGGTGGGAGGGCGTGGTCTTATTCAGTAGCGCAGGCTAGCCCGGCTCTCATTGTGCAGCCCTGGCTGCCCCTGGATGTGAGACAATGCTCCTGCTGCAGCCTCCCAAGAACTGAGGTTACAGATAAGAGCTATTATCATACCTGGCTTCCAAACTTCTTACACATTTACAACACACAAACAAGCCAAACGATTTAAGTGAACTGTTCGTCAATATGCTCCAGTAAATCATCGCCAACACACAATCCATTTGCATCTCTAATTACGTAGACATTTTTCCTTTTTTATTTCTAAAAAATTAATTAACTTATTACTTCACTTTACATTCCAATTGTAGCCCCCTTCCTCCTCTTCCTCCTTCCCCTCCCCCTCAGAAAAGGTGATTCCTCCCACCACCCCACCCTAGCACATCAAGTCATATCAGGACTGAGCTCATCTTCTGCCTTGGTGGGAAGTGATCGAAAAGCATGCAACTGAGTCCTCTCCCCTGAATAAGGAAGCCCTGTGAAGACAGACCAAGCTGCCCACGGAGTACATATGTGTAGAGTGACCTAGGTCCAGCCCACGCATGGTCCTTGGTTGGTGCGTCAGTCTCCACAGGTCTCCCTGGACCCAGTTGGTTCGGTTGGCCCTCTTGTGCAGCTCCTGTCCCCTCCAGGTCCTTCCATCCTTCCCTGACACTTCCCCAGCATCTATGTGCTCCACCCAATGTTTGGCTCTGAGTCTCAGCATCTGTTTTCATCTCCAGCTGGGTGGTCTCCAGCTGTCTCAGTGATGCCCCTGCCCGTGGTTTCTCTTCTCCCCGCAGGCCCTCTGTGCTCCTCACATCTGATTCCTCATTTCCCTCAGCACTTCCTCTCCTGTCCTGTTCCCTCTCTTCACCCACTTCCTCTGCCTATTCTAGTTCCCCTTCTGAGTGAGATTCAAACATCCTCCCCTGGGTCCTCCTTGTTACTTAGCTTCTGAGCATAGTGGTATGGTTATTCTGCACTTTACGGCTAGAATCCACTTATAAGTGAGTATATACCACGTGTGTCTCTCTGGGTCTTGGTTACTTCACTCAGGATGATCATTTCTAGTTCTATCCATTTATCTGCAAATTTCATGTTTCTCTCTTTTTTTTAAAATAGCTGAGTAATATCCCATTGTGTAAATGTTCCACAGTTTCTTTATCCATTCTTCAGTTGAGGAACATCTGAGTTGTTTCTAGTTTCTGCCTATTATGTTTAAAGCTGTTATGAACATAGTTGAGCAAGTGTTCTTATAGAGTGGGGGAGCATCTTTTGGGTATATGCTCAGGAGCGGTATGGCTGGGTCTTGAGGTAGAGCTATTCCCAGTTTTCTGAGAAAGTGCCAGATTGATTTCCAAAGTGGTTGTACAAGTTTGCACTCCCATCAGCAGTGGAGGAGTGGTCTCCTTTCTCCACATACCCACCAGCATGTGCTAAATGGACACTTTCTAGGTGTACAGCCTATAGACCACTTGGACTTCCTGCATTAATTAACTCACAGAAGCAAGACACAGTGGCTCTGGGATGTGTAGTGAGTCGACCTAGATACACTCACAACTGCAGAGTCCCACACTGATTCTGAGTTAGTGTATTGCAGGGATGTTAACAACTTCACGGGCAGGTTTCCTGCTCTCCTTGTTGACAGCACCATCTTTGCCCTGTCTAAGAGTATCTCAATACACACGTAGCCTAGTTCATATCATCAGTGCCCTGTTGACAAGCTTCCACACAATGTCTGGTTGTTTTTCCCTCAAATATCACGTAGAAATGACCTTATAGACATATAGATAAATAGACAACGTGCCTTTATGCACTGCTATCTTTGAACAACTTCTGAATGTGGAATGGATGACTGTAGATCATCAATAGACCATTTTTGCCTATTTACTCATTGTTTTTGCATAAAACTAAAGTGCACCAGCCCTCTCCCACAAGACACGAACCACAAGACACCCAGAAGACGCCTAGAATAACTTGCTGGAGGCTCCTGAGATGAGGGTCCTGGCCTGAGCAGTGAGTGGATGCAGAAAGCCAATTCAGGTATTTCAATAAATTGTTGGCTTTCTGCATACACTGTCATAGAATCAAACCTGGAATCTAACTCAGAGAAAGTCAGGTTCCCACTGGTCCTACTAATGTTATGAGTAAGAACATTAAAGGGAGAAATACAGTTTCCTGCAGAATGTTCTAGATTTCAAAACACTACACTGGGAACTCTTCTCAGAGTCTTGACTACTGCTGACCTCTATTGGCCACATGCGGTACTGCACCAAAAACCCTTTGAAGGTTGGGAACTGGTTATTTGTGGTTCCTGCAATGGCGCCTGGGAATTCCGGAGGTGTTTGAAAAGGTGCTAAACTGTCTCTTGATTAGAGAGTGGCATGGCATAGTTCCAGTGTGCTATGCTTCAGATGGAACCGCTTAGTTCTTGGCTGCAGCCAATGCTGATTATTTTTGCAGATGCGTGATATTGTATATAACATTACAGATACACATTGAAAGGGCCCCATGAACTCATCCGCTAGTTAGATGAGAGCTTATATTAATCTTGTGGCTTGAGACCCCCCACTGCTTTCCAACCAGGCACCGGCAACTATGCTCCAGAAATGCCAGGGACAACCCAGTGCCAAGCTGATATTAGCAGTCAGAAATCCTTCAAGTGCAAAAGGCGAAGAAACCCTCCTTCCCACTGGGCAGGGTGTGTCTACTTTAGAGAAATCACACACCAGAGGCTCACAGGCGGACATGGGTGCTGAAGGCAATGCCTAAACTTGGAGGAAACAAGGTAACTCTTTTAGTAGCAGGAAAACAGAGTCTTGAGAAACAGTTTCTTTCCACGCATCGTGTGTGTGTGTGTGTGTGTGTGTGTGTGTGTGTGTGTGTGTGTATAGGGTAAACAGGGAAAGTGAGACCTAATGCCTTGGTAAAGCTTCAGTAGGATAAAAGCCAATGCTGCCCAATAAAGACAGATAATCAGATGTGTGTTGTGTTTCCCCCTCTGTGGGGGTGGACTTGTGGACCTGTGGACCTGTGGACCTGTGGACCTGTGGACTTGTAGGCATGTGGACATGTGGACTGGTGGAACTGTGGACTTGTGGACATGTGGACCTGTGGACTTGTGGACATGTGGACTGGTGGAACTGTGGACTTGTGGACATGTGGACCTGTGGACTTGTGGACATGTGGACTGGTGGAACTGTGGACTTGGGACTTGTAGACTTGTGGACATGTGGACTTGTGGACTTGTGTGAAGGTATCAAGAATCTTCCTCAGCTACTCTTCCACCTTATTCATTGAGGTAAGGTCTTTCAATCAAATCAAGAGCTCGCTGGCACAGTCTCACAGGCAGCTTGCGCTGGAGTTGCCTGTGCCTGATGGAATCACAGGCAGATGGTCAGACCCAGTTAGAATTTACATGAGTTGCGAGGAATCCAAACTGCTAGAGGTCTAAGCTCTGGTACTCACACTTATTTATGTAGCAAACAGTCGACTACTGTGCCATCTCTCCAGGTTCTCAAAGATGGGGTATTAAGTGTTATCACCACACCTACACAGCTAAAGCTGTGGTTATGCATATTAGTCTAATTATGCTAATTAGTGTAATTGGTCATTCATCCTGTATACATGTATGTATGTATGGAAATACCACATTATATCCCACGAATGCAATTACTACTTTCCTATTGGAAATACAACTATGAAATTGTTGAATAATTACAATGATGCCTAGATGATTAAAATGATGTTGGTGACTCTCTGGATGGGGACTGGTGTGATTTTAGTTCTGAGGGGGGAGCTGTGCGTGTGCGAGACTAGCAAAGCTTGGCACTACATGGAACTCCCTGGAAGGGGAGAGAGGGAGTCAAAAAGTAAAGCAGACACCAGACTGAGGTTTCTGGACACAGTACAGCCAAGAGAAACGGCTTCAGCGGAGAAAGGGGCAGACAGTGATATGTTTTCATAAAAATCATTTTCATAAAACATGATGACATTTTAGTGAAGTGAGAACTCATTTTTCTCTTCCAAAACTTGAGGATAAGACCACCTAAATTAGCTTTCTGTGGGTTTTGGAGGTTTAGAAAGTCATTAGCACAGAAAAAGGTGGGGAGTGGATTTCACCGTTTCAGCAGTGTGTGGCCACATTTAGACACCAGGCAGGCGGAATACAAGACGTGGCCTGGAGTTTCACAGCCACATGTTCTGGTTGGTGCTGCACAAGCCTTGAGGCAGACAGGGAGATCTTGGCCTCCGCCTCTTGGCGTTCCTTTGGCCCTCCCAGCTGGTTTTCACTTGGGAGAGGGAGGGCTTGCCTACTATGTGCCCAAATAACTAATCTTAATACTTGAAAATGCATGTTTGGTTCCTTTGTTTGGCTGACTGTTGTTTCTGAGACAAGGTCTGCTGCGTAGACCCAGCTTGCCTTTACCTCAAATTTCTCCTGCTTCAGCTTCCTGGGCGCTGGCATTAAAGTGAGCAACGATGTCTGGCTCTATCTTTCTAGGCTCTTAGACTCTTACTTTATTTTAGTTTTGATGCTGAGGATTGAACCTGGGGCCTCACACATACTAGTCAAGACCAAATTGTATCTATATGTACGTACACATGTTCTGATCAAGCTGTATCTACATGTATGCACACATGCACTGAGTCTATATGTATGTGCAAATGCTACATGTTACGATCAAACTGCATCCCCAACCCTTATTTGCTTTCTGGCCTGCCTTCTATTTTCTCAGTGCTGAGTACTGATCCTGGGGCCGGGCACACCTTAAGCAACTGCTCTGACACTTTGAGCTGCAACTTGAGCCCTGACATGTATTTAAATGCCAGGCACTTGAGAATACACATGTGCACACATGCTGTATCTTTTAGTAATTAGTATTTACATATATAAACATACATGTTTACTATAGGAAACCTCGAGAATTCTTTAAGAATAAGGGAACAATTAAACCACTCACTTCTGGAGGATCATGGTGCCATCTAATATTTGATAGCTGGTCTCATGATTCTTTTAACTCTTATATATATTTCTACACTAGTGTCTATATCTAGAATTGGAAATGGAATTATCCATCATGCTTAACAAAAACAGTGAATTTTGCTTTAAAATGGTAAAGCAATTTTATAGATTCTTATGACTCAGGGCATTATAATAGTCTATTGTAAATTACTATAATATAGCTGTTGTTTAAATCATTCTTTTTAATAGTTCGCAAAATAATATTGCAATGAATGCACCAAGTGTTTCTTTATTAATTTATTTTATAATTTACTAATAATCAAGAATCACCAAAGGAAGTTGGAAGGTGCCACTGATCCCTGCTTTAATGAAGAGGCTTAGACTTAACACTTACAAAAAACTGCACAGGGCAAATTCACTAATGGTCCCGTGACAAGCTATCTGTTGTAGATTCTGTCGCTGTGTTAAAAAAAAAAAACTGACCATTCTGGGGAGCCAAGAGTTTATTTGGATGCCAGGTTATATACTACATCACTGAAGGAAGAACTCAGGGCAGGAGCTCAGGGCAGGAACCTGGAGGCAGGCACTGAAGCAGAGACCACAGTGGATGCTGCTCACTGGCTTGCTTCCTGCTTTACTGTTAACTATTCTACTTACAATTCCAAGGAGCATTTCCTAAGGGGTGACATGACACATAGTGATAGGGGCTCTCCTGCATCAGTAAACAATCAACAAAATGCCAAAAGTCAATCTGAAAAAGGCATTTCCTCAACTGGGCTTCTTTCCTCCCTGATGACTCGAGTCTGTGTCAAGTTAACAAAACAAAAAAATTAATCAGTACATAATCTAAAATATTCTCTTTTAAGATAGTTGGATGTTGAGGAAGAATCTTTCCCCATGTTCAGGGGCTGTACCTGGATATACCTGCTAGTGCTGAGGCTCGGAGCTACCACTTTGCCATTCAGACTGGAAGCAGAGCATGCCATATAGGCTGGTGATACCATTCCATTTGACAGGGAATCTGAGGACCAGGGGCATCAAAAGTGTTCCTAAGAGAGAATCAAACATGAGGCTCTCTTGGCAGATGTTAACGACCAGCCTTACACTTAGCCTTTGGAAGAATAGATGACGGGAATTCATGAAGGAGGAAAGGAAGAGCGAGCGAGAGAGGAAGGAAGATAAAGGGAAAGGATTGAGGAAGGAAGAGAAAAGAGGCACAGCAGGAGGAGGGAGGGAGGAGGGAGCCATGAGGAGGAGGTAGGACAGGAAAAAGGTAAGAGACATGCCTGGAAGAAGAACGGGAGCAGAGAAGAGAGCTGAGCCGCAGTGTGAAGAGCTGAATTTCCATGTGGCCCCAGTGGCAGAGGTGGCTAAGACTTAAGGCCCATGAAGTGATGTATCATGGGATACTACAGGCTCCTGAAAGGGCCATGGGCTAAGCAAGTTTCTACAGCCGAGACATACCGGAGTGATCTGATGGGTGGGTCAGTCCCTGGCCCGAGGCAGCCCACATAGTAAACTCATCAAGACTTTCTAGATGAGAGAGGAACTGGGATCTAAAGTCAGAGAGTGTCCGCCTTTGCTCTTTTCTCATCACCTTTCAAAGTCTGCTGAATGTGGGGAAGATCTTGAACAGACTCTGTCCCTTGCCCCCAGCACACTTTTATCATGTGCCAACCACAGGCTTTTCTTTTCTCCAAGACAGAGTTTCTGTATGTAGCCTTGGCTGTCCTGGTCTCACTCTGTAGACCAGGCTGACCACAAACTCACAGCTGTCTGCCTCTGCCTACCTGAGTGCTGGGATTAAAGGTGTGCGCCACCAGGCCCGCCTCAGGTGACTTTTCTTGTTGTGACAAACTTGTGTCCAAATCAGAATGTTTGCAAAAGCTGTTTCTCTTAGCTGAGCCTCTTCCCTCTCCACTGACCTGTCCATGATCAAGTTCCTGACAAAGTCACTGAGGGAGACAGAAGCCTGCATTTTCCTCTCTGTGGACTCCTGTTCCCTGGGAATGTCTCCTGAGCAGTTATATCATCCATCTTTTCATCCTCACTGCATGACTAGCTATTTTTGCTTTGACTTAAAGATCAAGCCTCAAGGTTGAGGGTACAGCCCACTGGATGCCTCATGCCAGAGGCCCTTGGCTTGGTTCTCAGGGCCACCAAAATGCATGTATAAAATACGAAGGTTAAGATCTGGCCTCCTCAGATACTATAACAGAGTTCAGCTTCAGTTCACTCATTTGCGATTATAAGGCATGGTGCAAGAAGAGGGGCACATGGTCACCTGCAATACAGAGGTGTTCAGTAGTCCTCACACAACTTTCTCACAGCAAGCCTGACTGAGGTAGTGCCCAGGAGCCTGCAGGCCTCAAGCACTCTAGCATTGTTTATTAATAAGAAAATGCAGGCTCTCAAAGTTAATTGGTATCCAGTACCAGCCACAATTGGACGACTACTGAGGGACCAGGGTTGATCTCAGTGTGTGGACTTTTGTTCTTAGAGATCAAAACAGATGCAATGTTAGTACTTTCATGTGGACCAAAGAAATCTCTTCTCTGTGGCACACTCAGGAAAATACACTTGTTTCTATAAATGCAGACATTACAGATCGGAGAAACGACACTACTTCCCAAGGTATGTCTATGAGCACATTTCCAGAGAGCAGTAACTGAGGAGACCCACCCTGAGGGAGGCCAACACTATGTTCTAGACTAGAAGTCTAGACATAACAGAAAAGGGGAAATAGAATGAAGCCAGAGAAATGGCAGTGTCCCCTTCTGTCTGGGTCTTAGTTGCTGTGACGTGAGTGCCATCCTCTGACAGATCACATTCTTCCTCTGCTGCCATGTTTTATCCAAGCACCTGGGAAAGACGGCCTGCAAACAGAATTCTCTAAAACCATGAGCAAAAATAAACTTCTCTTTCTTCAAGTTCTCTCTAGTGTTTTTAAAAATATGTCTCAGTTAGATTTATATTGCATTGATGAAAAACCATAACCAAGGCAACTTATTTTTAAAAAGTGTTTAGTTTTTGACTCACAGTTTCAGTGGGTTAGAGTCCATGATGGAGGAATGACGGTGTGGTTTCAGGAGCAGCTGAGAGCTCATATCTTGATCTGTAATCAAGAGACAGGAAGAAAGAACACTGGGAATGGTAAAAATCGTTGGAAACGTCAAAGCTTGCCTCCAATGACACACCTCCTCCAAGAAAGCCAAGCCACTTAATCCTTCCCAAACATTCCCACCAACTGTGGGCCATATATATGTATTTAATATATTCTAAAATAATAAAGTAAAACTAAAACTACAAATGCAGCCTCTGAATTAAATATGATATTCTGCCTCGCATTAGTCGACTCCCAGTGCTATAGAACACTAATAGGTGGTGTTCGCAAATGATACAACTTTTCCATGAGTTTCAGCTTCAAATTCTGCAATGTGGAAATACTAACTTTTACAACTATTGTAAATATGCTTGGTAAATTGTATGGAAAGAATTGCAAAGCACATAACATATAACTAATATCAGTGTGGATCACTGGATAGCTAAATATCATGAGTAGGAGAAAACAATTCCCACTGTAAGATTTGGGCCCCCAGTCAACTCAGGTGCTCCTCAGAAGGGCTGATGCATTAGTTACTTTGTTGCTGCTCTGATAAAACATCAGGACCAAAAGCAACTTAAGGAAGAAAGGATTTACTTTGGCTTCTGGCTCTAGAGGGGTAGAGTCCGGTGTGGCAAGGAAGGTATCACACAGCAGCAGGTGCAGGAAACTGATCATGTATTTATTCACACACACAGTAAACAGAGAGAGAACAGAGCAAAGAGGCTTCTATTTAACTCACTTTTATCTATATTTCCATACAGTATAAAATTTTTTTCTGGGGAACAAAGAAGAAACACATTTTGCCTTCCTCTTGTCTGTAGAATCTCTGCCTGACAACCCCGCCCCAAAGACTTTGAATTAATATATGGCTTTTCTGAATGTGGAAATACACACATCTAAATAACCCACTTAGGACTTTGATGTATATCAACAGTATTAGGTAACAGTTCTTAATATTAGCTATCACTGTGCTGGTGAATCTCACTGTCAGACTGAACCAAACCTTAGTATCTATTATCCGGCTTGATCCTTAAAACAACTGTTTGCAGTAGGCAGGACAACCTTTCCAATGTCACAAAATAAGAGCTAAATCAGGCCCTGGGGAGATAGCTCAGTAAGTAAAGTGAACATGAGAACCAGAGTTTGAGTCCCAGAACCCACATTTTAAGAGAGCTCAGTGTGGTGGAATAAATTTGTACTGCTGGAAGTGGGAAGACAAAGATGGGCGTATGACCCTGATGACCACCAGGCAATCAGCTTGCCTAATCCAATTGACAAGTTTCAGCTAGTGGAATATCCTGTCTTAGGGAAAAAAATCAGGTCAAAGAGGCAGCACAGTTGGTGAAGGCATTCACCACAAAACCTGACAGGGTTCCAGTCTCAGAATTCACACTGTGGAAGGAGAGAACTGATGCTTGCAAGTCGTCCTCTGACCTTCATTGCTACACCAAAGTACAAAACTAACCCCCTATGCAAATAAAAAAATAAATGTCAAAATAAGGAAGTTTAAAGAATTGGATGGCATCTGAGGAAAGACACTCAAGGTTGTCCTTTGGCCTTCACATGTATGTACATACATGTACACACACAAAACATGCACATGCATGGGCACACATGTACACACACACACACACACACACACACACACACACACACACACACACACACACACACAGAGTGGCAGAAACCCAAATCCAGAATGCTCTGGTGACCTCCATGTTCATTACACTTAAATATTTCCTTTTCTTTGCCTTGTGACGGACCATTATGTAGGTTCTTTACAAAACGCTCTATATGGTGTCCTTCATTAGGTATACACACAGATGCCCATCCAGACACACAAAGGCGACTTGCTATCAACTTTTCACATGATTGAAAATCAAAAGCCAAAGCCCACCTTTCTTCTATACAGTTTGCATGTGTGTAAATACCACACAATATCCCATAAATATGCAAAATTGTTATATATCGATTAAAAAATTTAAGGAAATAGCCTTAGACGTACCATGGAAAAATAGTGTTTCTTAGGGAAAGTAAATATTTATTTGGGAGGCATTGCCTGTAAATTCAATTTTATTTCTGATGCCAATGCAAGTAGGGGATGCCGGAGCAGCCCTACCTTCAGGCCAGTGGCCTCATTTCTTCAGGAACACAAACAAGATGTATGCATGCTTTCTGATGATTGTAAAATGATTTACTGATCCCCCCAAGTAGGAAAGTACAATGCACTCTTACCAAAAATCAACAAAATACTGAATGAACTTTGATCTATCTTCATGGTTAATTTGATAAAGAACTCCTATTTGATGGATGCATTTATTTTTTTCCAGGAATTTCTAAAAGTGATGATGTGACACATATGCTTCTAAACGTCATTAGGTGCCTCTGTTTTGACTGTGGAGTCCTTTGACAGCTGGTGATTTGTCCTGCTTGTCCTTACTAGGTATGCATGGCCAGTCCCTCTTTACAGAGAAATAAAAAGGCTGATGATGTCAGCTCAGAAGAAGAGCATTTGTCAAGCATGTGCGACCCAGAATTCAGTCCTCCCTACCTCAAGCAAACCAAGGAACCCTTCGGTAACGGAAAGGAGTGTAATCCTTAGACTGATTTTGAATCCCTCGGATGCCCTGGTTTGGGGTGCCTAATAAAGACAAGCTGTGAAGATTTCATTCTCAAAGCCATAAAACAGGGAGGGCACGGGCCTGCTGGAGCCTGCACAGACCCCCACGCACAGTGGGTGGTTTAGATGTTATACTTGAAAAGCATCCTTGATCCTTACCTCAAGGCAGGATTATGCTGGGGCTACCTACCGGGATGACCACAATGGAGGACAGCTAGCTGGACCACCAGGTGGGAGTGCTTACCTGCACACTCCTGCTTCTCGCTCTCTCTCCTTGGACTGCTGCTGGCCACCCATGTACGTGTGCGCTTGGGCTACTTTCTCACTGATGAGTTTTCCTAACCCTGCTGGGAGCTGGCAATGCAGCATTTGGCTGCTAATTTACAGAACCCGCATGTTGGAGAACCTTCTAGTTTGCTCAGACTTGACTGCTCATCCTCCTCATCTGATGCCCAACGGAGTCAACCATCAGATGCTTAGCTGGAGCCTGAGGGAGGATGCTTTCCCCACAGAAGGTAGAAGTGATCCCAGTTGGCTTCACAACGTTCCTGCTAAAGGCCCCGGCGCTGTCTTTGTGTGATGCAGTGCCTCTTCGTAGAAACAAAGAGGAACATTCAATCTGAACTTTTAAAGGACAAAGCACCAGTTGTGCTCAGCCACAGGAATGTAAGTACATGTGCACAGGCCTGATGGAAGAAACAAGTGTCAAACTGAACGCCTTCCCACAGTGGAGATGGGGGAAAGAAAGGCTGAAGGACTTAGAAGGTAGTTCACCCCACAAAGCAGCACACCTCCAGGTGTGTAACTCCACAGTCCAGTTTTTTTTTTCTTCCTTTCTCTCAAGAAACATGCTTTAAATTATTTAATGAATAAAGGTAGGACTTTGAACTCCGGGAAAATCACAATGTTACAGTTCTGAGAGGCTTGTGTCTGGTGAATAAAAAACAGCTTAAAAATAAAAGAACCTCGGCAGCAGAGTTGCTTCATCTTACACGAATGTAATCTAATGTGGCGTTTAGACACTGGGTGTCGCTCAAAACAGTACATACTCTGGTCAGTGCTATTCACCTCCACTAAATAACCCAAATATGCAAATTGAAATAAAGTGGGATTTTTCCAGAGTTAATGAAGGGTTCCTGTTTGTGAATTTGGTGCTTTGAAGTCTAAGCCTTCTAAACAGCAACAGGAATTTGCTGGTGATTTATGACTATTTGGACAAGTGGTGAACAGAGCAATACTCCACGGAAGGCCAACATCCCCTACCTGCCAGGAAGGCTTTTCTGAGGCCGTGTGTGCTTCCCTGGCCATAGCTTCTCCCAGGGCCCTGCCACAGCCATGTCTCTATAGGCTGCAATTGGTTTGGCCTTCAGCCTTCTCTCTCCCACGCAGATGTCGCCCTTCCTCACTTTCCACCCTCCAGATCCCCCTTTCTCTGCAGAGCCCTTTCAATCTATGTCGTTGTCACCCTTCCCTGGAGCCCCCCTCTCCCAGAGTGGGGGGATCTAGCTGAGCACAAGCATGCCTTTATTTTTGTGCTCTTGCCTAAGCATGTGCTGTGACTAGCCGCCCAAGGGTCCTGTCTGACCTCCTTGAAATGCTGGGCTGCAACCTGAACCCCAGTCGCTGTTTGTCATGGTATTTTATCCCAGCAACAGTAAACTAGGATAGTCCATTTCAGAAATTGCAGTCCCTCAAGTGACCTCAATCTGAAATAACCAATATGCTGATTCAGGATATTTTATAGTGGCATATTCTTTTTTTGGGGGGGCAGCAGGGATTGCATATTCTAATCTCATTCTCAGTCCTAAGGAAGAGCCAGGTGTAGGGATAATGGATAAACAGAACCTCTGTGGCACAGAGCAATTCACCAAGACAAGTGCAGTCTGAGCGTCTAGTAGCCCCACCTTACCAGCAGTAGGACTTAGAGCCAATGCTAACGGAATGGAAAATTTCTCTGAACCTCCTTGCCTAGGAGAGTTTGGAAGGGCTCCTCCACATCTAAGTGTGGAGCCATAAACAAAATGGCTCATAATTCATTCATGAAAGTTGTGCACGTTGTTGGATGGTTTTTTGTTTGTTTGTTTTGTTTCCTTTACTTAATTCCTTCACTTAAAGGCTGGCTTTGCTGTTATACATGTGGTACTAAATCCCTCATCTTCATCTTAAGATAACTCTTTTGCATGTGTGAAAAGCACACGAGCTAGTTCTTTCAGGCGGCATTCATCATGCAAAGAAGTCGAAGACGAAAGCCATGAGACACTTTTCAGACTGGATGTAAAAAAAATAAGTCTTAAAGGACCCAAGAGCAGGTTACTGTGAATTACTGAACGCTGGAGGGAGAGGGTGGGTTCCAGCAAGGTGGTGTAGCTGGGCTTTGTACCCTGGATTTTCCGCTAAGTACTGTCTAGTCTTGAACCATAGACCCATTCAAGAACATCTGAACTTCTGTTTACACTCCAGGAAGGTGATAATAGTGTGACCTCAGAGGTCACAGTGAGTACTTCAGGCCACAACTTTGGCCCCTATGCAGAGGATATGCCAATTGCTATCCCTTGGGTATAGTAGGGTCATGAAGGAAAGGCTAGCTCAGGAGAAAGATGAAATTTTAGTTAAGCATTTAGTGAAGACTAGGGTGGGGTCAGGAAGGAAGGACCATCTATGTCAGGAAATGGAGAAGAAAGATGGCACAACAGGTCATCATCTGATTTTCTGTCCCCCAAAATATGCCTGGTTTTGAGTTCTTATAGAAACACACCACTCGCTTAAGGAAGAAGAAAAACTGAAATTGTGTGTCCTGGGTGAGATACTCTCTGCCCTAATTTCCAGCTTCCCGAGCTGCCATCCAAACATCACCTTGCCTGAAGCAGAGAGAGACCAAGGGCTGAGGGAAAAAAGAAACATCATAAAACACCCTGCATGGGCTGGAGAGGAGGCTCGGTGCTTAAGAGTGCTGCCTGCTCTTCCAGAGGTCCTGAGTTCAATTACCAGTAACCACATGGTGGCTCACAACCACTTATAATGTGATCTGATGCCCTTTTCTGGCCTGCAGGTGTACATGCAGACAGAATACTGTCTACATAATAAATAAATCTTTAAAAAAAAAAACAGCAAATTCATGTTTTTATGTGATTCTCCACTGGAAACATGGAGATCCTTGGTGCTGCAATGGGACTCCAAGCCTAAGGTAGCTGCTGTGCAGAGGAAGTGCATTGTCACTGTCTAAATGACATCAGGGCATCTGAAGTGTATACTCAGCTGCCTTCCTGTGCCATGATGCCACATAGCTAGAAAGAGAGTCACAGAAGTGTTTTCTTAAGTGTGGTGGCTCAATGGGTAAAGTCGCCTACCTCCAACCTTGAAGACCCGAGTTCAATCCTGGGCAGCAACAAGTTGGAAAGGGAGAGCTAGCTCTCATGAGTTCTCTTCTGACCTCTGCAAGCACACCATCGCATCTTTGGCAACATGCATACACACATATAGGCACATACACACAAAACTAAAATAAATAAATATCGGTCTAGTGCATGCTGTCACAATCATCATGGGTTCATATGCGCCACTTCCTTCTTATAGGCAAAAAACAATGTTTCCTTGAAGCCACCCATAAGCTCTGGCTCTTACATTTCTATTCCCACTTCCATTAAGAGCCTTCAACCTTGTAAGGAAGGATGCAATATGTTCATCCCATTCAGGGAGAGGCAGACAACATCCCAGTTTAGAGGTGAGGAGGCAGGCATAAAGTCTCACCACTAGCTGAGAAGCTCTTGGCTTTTGATAGCTGAGGAGGGCAAGTCAGTTTACTGTTATGATGTTATGCCTGGAAGGTGGACCATACTCTGGGGCATGCTCCCCATCCAAGAGTAGCTGATAAGTTTGAAAAAATTTAAGAAGAGAACTCACAATTTGTTAGGTGGTAAGGTGAGGATAGATTTTTGGAGGAGCTGAAAGAGGAGTGAGTATGATAAAAAAATAAATACATTGTATTATATTATCAAAGAAGTAATAAAATGTTATTAAAATAAATAACATTTAAAAAAACAATATTCTCCATTTACATTCTACAAGTTGAAAATTGGCCAAAGCTTTCTTGAGCAGTTGGTTAAAAAAGCAGCAGAGCAGACATCTGGGAATCTGAGCAAGTCAGAATGCGTGCACAGCCCCATGTTACACTCTCTCGCTCTTCATCAAATGTTGTATCTGGCTTTACTTTGAGTGTGAAAGATGAATACTTTTCAAAATTCTCATTGCTGTCCAAGTGACATGTGCTAATACCTCCAAGTTACCGCTTGCCCAGCTGTTTCCACACAGTGTACCAGGGAGGCTGGCCAGAATAATTTTTCTCTTTATGCCTCTATGCATTTGCTTTTCTCGCCAGTTCTACAGATGATACAGACAAAAGAAGCATGGTGAGATTGAGTAGGAGATGTCTTAAGATACTCTGATCTTTCATTCAGCACCAACCCCCATTTGCCTCCAGTTAACTCCAAGTGACGCAATCCTAATTGCAATATTCATCATCTGTAGCCTGGCCACCCACAATTTTTCCTAAAATTCTGTGATTCCTCATTAAGACAAAGACAAGTCAGGGGTCAGGGCGGGTGTCACTGGAAAGTCTGCTATGGCTTTAGGTCACTGCTTCTCCGTAGGGAACTTCGTAAACTTTGTAAAGAGTGGTTGCAACCTTCAGAAACCTAAAAACACGCAAATGTTAGGTTAGCTGGCATTTAAAATAAAAGTCAAAAAATGTTCACCCAGCTGATAATTGAAGCCATGGTGTGAATGACATCACGAAGACAGAGCCAGGTTCTGGAATTCTCCAGAACTAAGAGCATGAAATTCAACAGTACATCACTGTTGTCTGACATGGCACCATGTCTATGATGCCTCAGTGCAATAATGACATCAAAATGACTCCAGTGTCATCAGATACTTAAGAGTGTGAGAGGGTGAGAAGAGAGGAAGCTGTGAATTTGGATACGCCCAGTGTCCCCCTTACCAAAAATGCTGAAGTAGCTAATGTTCTACTATCCAAGGTCAAGTTCTTTGTGATCATCTTTGCCTCCCTCCAATAGGCAAATCAAGACCATCAAACCCTGCTCCATTCCAAGAAGCAGCACTTTATTTCTTATCATCATTACAATTTCTTACAAAAAAGTAGTAGCCCTTGGACATCAACCACAGGACATGTCAATACACCAGAAAGCTAATCACGCCACCTACCATTCTCAGCCAGAGTCTGTGTTGCCAAGGGCATGAGCTACAGTATCTTCACCGTAGAAATTTCCTACATTGGGGCAGTGCTCAGATAATAAATGCCCATGAGTCATACTAGCTTCTGATTCTGGAACCATGAGCTTTAAAGAGTTTGCACAGAGGGGCTAAGAATCTACTATAGTTATCCGTACTTCATGGGGTTCCACAGACACTCTTACCTTCATCTGGACACAATCTAGGCGTGACATGTCCTAGGGCACTGGCTTTTAGTGCTGCATTGCCTGTCTTGGGCTCCATCTCTTCTCTCTCACCTTTATGACTCACACTGGTCTACAAGTCTGAAGTGTGACAGCAAAGCTGGTGCTTGCAGTCACCTGGCATGGTGCTTCTCTATCAAGTTCTGAGGGTACCCTTAGAGACTTTCAGTATGACCTCCTTCCTTCTCCGCTTCATGTTGATTATTTGCAGATTAGTCTGTGTAAAATCTGTGCAGTTTCTCTTCTTATCTATCTATCTATCTATCTATCTATCTATCTATCTATCTATCTAATCTATATATTATCATCTATCTATCATCTATCTATCTATCTACCCACTTACTTATGTATGTGTCTGTGCATATGTGTGCAGATGTGTATGTCCTTGTGTACATGGAGAGGCTAGAGAAAGACATCAGGTGTCTGGAAGTGAAGGCATAAACAAATGACTAAATTAGCCCACTCCATGGGTGGAAAGGAAGGGTTATTTGGGGATATTGAAAACTGCCACAGCTTTCTCTTGGGAGAGGGGCAAAAAGAAAAACCAAAAGGTGAAAGTCTTACAGTTTTAAAGAAAGAAGTGTTATGGGGAGCAGGGTGTGGGTTCTGTAAACTGGAAGTTAAAGTTGGGGGTGGGGGGGTTGAGGGCCAGAAGAGCCTGGGAGCTACTGTGGCAGCTTTGATATGTGTTACACGTATGAGCAAACAAGGAACTAGATGCTTTAGTCAGCACGGGGCAAGATAATGGAAGTAGTGGCTCTTCCTGACAAACAGAAAGCTGCTTCACAAGTTTCCGTGGAATGCTGAGTGTAAGCCTTTGCGGATCCACTAGCAATCCTTCTGTTTATCTGGTCAGAGTGAACATGAGCTGAGGCCAGACTGTTGTTTTAGAGGCTACAGACCCACTTTGGACATGACAGTGTTCTCTTCTGCCACTCTCCACCTTATTCCCTTGAGATAGCATCTGTCACTGAAGTTGGAAACTCAGTGTTTTGTCACTAAGCCAACAAGCCCAGAGACTCCTCTACTTCCACTCTCCCCAACATGCACACACAAACACACACACACACACACACACACACACACACACAGAGAGAGAGAGAGAGAGAGAGAGAGAGAGAGAGAGAGACAGAGACAGAGACAGAGACAGAGACAGAGACAGACAGAGACAGAGACAGAGATGGGGGGGAGGTGGAATCTGGTATTACACTACTTGTGGAAATGCATGGCTTTTTACATAGACGACCAAGTGCTCCTACCCTCTGGGCCATCTCTCTAATCATGTCCCTTTCTTATTATAGAAAGCATACCCCTGTGGAGGAATTGCTGGCTGCCTTCAAGTCATGCTGTGGCATCAGTCACCTGCTTGCAAGATCTTAGCTCAGGATTTGCAGCTGGAAGACTAAAGCCAACTGTTAGGTTTTCTAAGTTGTCTGGGGAGAGGGACTTCCGGCAAACATCTTTGTCAGCGCCTCAGACGGATTGCACATCACAGCTATGGGGAAGCTCCTCTGAAATCCCAGAGCCTCTGCAGCATCCACATACTGAGATGTCAGACAGACCCGAGTCTCATCCCCAGCCCTTATTACCTGTATACTGGAGATACAGAATTGACCAACTGATGGGATCAGGCCAAGGGATGACCATCCAGGGTTTGCGGCTCATGTCAATGCTGCCGCACCTGCTCAGAGGGGGAAACTGTTCCTGAGACAGTGACCACCACACAGCTTATGGAGTTGCAGTCACCTAAGCTGGCATATTATGGTTCATAGCGGAGCCACAGAGGTTTCTAGGATGCTCCACAGCCACTCGTGCTGATAAGAAAGCTGAGACCTAGAGAGACAGACTCAAGCTTTGTCAGTGAGGTCACCACTGTCTCAGCTTGGTACTATGGGCTTGAGGATGGGAATCCATCATGTGGCAAGAGATAGAAGATGAAGATGAAGATGAAGATGAAGATGAAGGATGTAGCCCTCAGTTGGTTGAATTCTAGATTAGCATGGGCAAAGTCCTGAGTTAGTCCCCAGAATATCATAAATTGAGTGTTATGGTATATCCATAGTCCAAGTACTGGGGAGGAAGAGACTGAAATCAGAAGTTCAGGATCACCTTTGATTATATTGGAAATTTGAAGCCAGCCTAGGATATATGAGACACTGACTTAAAAAATAATAACAAAAAACCCAGAGGGTGTCTCTGGCCTAGTTGCCTGTGACTTCTTCACCACATGTGACCCAGGAGAGGTGGACTCACCCATGTCTCCCAAGCCTCTTTTGCCAACAACAAGGCTATGAAGTTCCTGCCCTGGTGTAGAAGTTCCTGCACCCAACCCCCAACCTTAGGTGATGCTACCCTAGAGTCCTCTTGGTTTGATAACCATTACTACCCTTTCTTTCTGGTTGGATTATTTTTTGCTGATCTCTGGAAGATCTTTTCAACAATTTCCTCAGGAGCACATGGTAACATCTAGGGAGGAGGGCGGTCAGAGAGAAGGGGTGGGAGCGGGGGAGACGGGCCTGGGGACTTGCCTCCTGTCATTGAGCCTAGATCTGGAATAAGGCAAGGAAGGCCCTAAAACGTTTTCCAATGGAGTGTCTGCTGTCGGTTTTCAGGTGTTATTGCCAAGTCCTAGGCGGGCCCACCCTCGGCTCACTTATCTCCTTAAACAACTCTGCTCCTCACAGGAGCCACCCTGGTGCCTGTCACTGACCCTTGTCCATCAAAGCCTACTAGAAACTCTGCCTGCTTTCCTTCAGGCCACTCAAGCTCTCATAAGCTGTGCCAGTCGGATGATGGTGGCCACCTCCTGCCCCTTACTGTCACTCTGTCTCTCTTACTTCCTACAGATTTCCAATAGTAGTCAGGTTACTTAACTGGGGCCTTGACTCCCTAGACATGATGCTGGCTTACACTGGCCTCTCAACCCTCCTTTCCCTTATCCCCAGAGCCCTGGACCACACTGGGCATCTTTTCCTTTCATGCTGTTGCCTGCAGTGCTGGTCTCTTTAACTTCCCCTGGGAACAGGGGCTGGATGATGCCACATCTGGCTGTCACTCAGTCGGTTGCAGCCTTTCACAGAATTGCACCTTTGCTTGCCTTGCTTTGCGTTTCACTCGCAGTCCAGTTTACTTCTGTGTTTCGAGCCTTGTTTTTTTGTTTTTGTTTTTGTTTTTTGTTTTGTTTTGTTTTGTTTTTCTCCTGGTAGGATATGCATTCTGGGAAACAAGGAATTTCTTTGTTTCTGTCCTTCTTCTATTAGGCAGTACTCTAGTTTGCTTTCTGTTGCTCTGATGAAACACTCTGAAAGCAAGCTGGGAGAGGGAAGGCTTTCTTTGGCTAAGGCCTCCATGTTACAGGCCATCACTGAGGGAAGTCAAGGCAGGAACCCAAGCAGAACCCTGAAGTAGATATTAAGGAAGAATGTCGCTTGCTGGCTTGCCTACAGATTCATGCGTACCTAGCTTTCTTATAAGTTCCAGGCCCATCTAGAGACAGCGCTGCCCACAGTGTGGTGTGCTGAGTCCTCCCAAGTCAATTGGCAATCAAGGCCAGCCTCCACAGTCGTACCTACCAGTCAATCAGATTGGGCAATCCTCTTAATTCCCTTATCAAGTGATTCTGGACCGTGGAACACTAGCAGTTAAAGCTAACTTAGAACAGGCAGCTTAGTGTAAAGTAGCCTGGAGGTCTGAGATGGGGTACTAGCAAGGCTGGGTTCTGGCAGAGGTTTGAGGAGGTACTCACTAGGTTATAGACTGTCGATTTCTCCTTGTAGCAGAGTAGTAGATCACTTGCTCTTATAATATCATTTATGAGGGCTCCATCTTCTGACATGCTCTTCTCCTGCAGGTGAATCAACATATTAGAGGTTAATATGTCCACTAACTGGGAATGGAGGCACAGTGGGCCCAGGAAATCCCTTCACTGCACTGTCCCGGCTCACTTTCCTGCACCCCAGACAGCACCTGCACATGGTGAACCCTCAGTTTAAAAAAAGTGGTGAGTGGGTACCAGGATGAACGGACCCAGGGACGCCGGTGCGAAGTTAGACACCCAGCCTAGTGTTTGCCTCCATCTTGTCAGTGACCTCTCAGCCCAGCGTTGCGTGGCAGTTGTGTTTCCATCCAAACCGGTAACAGAGACCAGGTGCTGTCCTGAATGTTCCTCTTTCTCTTATCTGTGAGCAGCAGATACATCATGGAGCAGCAAGGCACAGCGGTGTGGAGTTAGAATGGTCCAAAACGTGTTTTACTCTCTTAATGAGGCCACCTCCAGATGAACCTGGGCCTTATCACCCTGGGCCAGAGTTTTCTCTACGCTCACTTCTCACCTCATTTCCTTGTTCCCTGGGGGTTTCCCCACTCTGCTTTGCACTCTACACATGCCTGAGGTTTGTGAGCAAGGTCGCTGGGTCTTCTCTTCCCATTTCCTGGCATTTTCCACTAATGTGCCACTATGCCACCTCTGAGCTGTTCACTGAAGAGGCTCCCCAGGAGCATTTCTGGGATCTGCTTTTGGTCAGGCAGGCAAGCGTATGTACGTCCACCTGCCATGGCTGTGCTGAGCAGAAGGGCTGCCCATTCCAGAAGAAATATCTAGATTTTTCCCAAACATTTGAGTCTGAGAACATAGTATAAATCCTGTCATTTTGAGGGGGCTTGGGGTGGTGAGGGACATCTTTTTCCTTTTCAGATGCGATCCAAGACCCTTTCTGGTGAAGTCCTTCGAAGCATTTCCCAACAGACTTGGGAGCTTTAAACAGAATGCTGCCTTCCGTTAGGGAATTTGGGGAAAACAAAACAATAAGAGCAACAAAGGAGGAGAGCGAAGGGGCCAGCCCAGAATTCCATCTGCTCCAGTTTGTCCCTGCGACGATAAGATCTGTTTCATTTTCTCCCTTGTTCCTGGTGCTGGGCTGTGTCTTGACATCCCCGACATGAAACGTGCTTCGTTCTGCCCACAGCAGCTCAGAACCATGCCAAACAAGAAACACGGGCTGCCTTGGTGCCTGGGGTCCTCGCCTGTGATCTTTACCCACAGGCATCCGCCCCTCTGTGGATCCCCGACAACAGATGCCCCATTAACTCAGCAATGAGCCACCAGAAGGGCATATCAAATTAGAGAGAAAGATAAAAGACCCTTGCTTTTCAAAGTGAGGGCCAAAGAATAACAGTTGTACAGAGAAGGGTGTGGGCTCTTGGTAAGAGTTGGCCCCGTTGTCTCCCGGACTCGGTACCAGGACTGTGCTCCCTGCCAGCCACCCCCACTCGCCTGTGATGCTGTGGATAAGTGTGAGGTGACAGGCCTGGGGATTTGTCAATGATGGGTAGTGATGGTGGGAACAGAAGTGCCACATCCAAGATTTCAGCCTTGCTTTTCTCTGTCAGACCAACAGTACCCTGTTAGCATCTGCTGGAGAGGTAACCACAAAGATGCTAAATTCCAAATCTGTCTGTCTGTCTGTCTGTGTGTTGAGAGAAGACTATGCTGGATCTTCCTTGTCTCTTCCTACCTAGACACTGGTTATCTGTCAATCATTTAGTCAGCATTGGTTAAGTGTGTGTGCACATGTGCTTTGTGAAAGTGTGGGAACACACATGTGCATTTTTGTGGTACAGTTGTGCACATGTACCTCTATGTCTGTGCTTGGATGTGTGTGTGTGTGTGCATTTGTACAGGAATGCATACATGTGCACATCTCCCTCTTCTACTGACTTGGTCATGTGGGAGGGTCTTGGGTTTAAGGAAGGCTTCCTAGCCTCAGGTGGGATTTAATGTGAGTTTAAGGGTGCCAGTGGCCTCTAGATTCTTGTTTTATGAGCTGGGGGAATAAAAGGAATTTTATTATAGATTTCATAGGTTGGAGCTTAAGAGGAAGGAGGCAGAGCTGAGATGTAGCAGGAGCAGCTTCCCGAAGATGGATCCCAGGAGGTCTCACCTTGGAGTTAAAAAGGCTTTTCTGGAGTGCGGACAAGGATACACTGGTCAGTGGACAATCCATGGGTTTCCCACCAGCTTCTGTCACATCCTTATGAGTAGCCTCCAGGCAAGGGTGGGTGTTCATCTGTGGAAAGAGAAGCCAGACTTCCCTAGTGTTTTTAAAAATTATGGTGTCCTTTGTGCATTTCCCCCACCATGCTGGCAATAGAATTCAGGTTAATACACTGCGAGCTGAGGTCTCAACAGTTCCAATGTAGTGCTGTGAGCCGAGATGGTTTCTGGAGAGTCAGTGGTTTCAATTCATATTGGTTTTCCCTGGTTGTGGTGCCAACAAAGGATGGTGGCCACAGTAGTAACAGGGTGGACGGATTCATGATCAGGGTAGTTAGTTACAAAGGCAAACAGGCAAAAGGCAGAAGCTTCTTCCCACAGACAGTGCAGTATTTGGGTCACCACTGGAAAGGACTGCCCTTAGCCTGAGGCTTCCCACTTTGATGGCTTAATCAGAAAAATCCTTTATGGGTGTTTTTTACTTCACACTCAACTTCATTACATAAGGATACATTTTTAATGTGTTTATTAACAATTTACCCCAAATCTACAGGTAGCTAACCTAGCCTCAGAGATACCACAGTAGACGCACATAGTAGATGCTCTTACAGAACTTTCTTGAGGATGTAAAGCAAGGACACCTCTCTGCTTGAATTGCTGTTAAGTACCCAAACAAGAGACATATATTTTAACATGGTCTATAGTATTTTTAAAACAAACAGTAGGTAATATGGTGATCAAGGATGCATACATGTACACATGTATGTATATTATATATGTGTGTGCCTACTACTTGTGTTTGTGCCTAAAAGGTGACATTAACTATTGATAAAGCCACTGTCATCATAGGAACTTAAAGCCATATTCTGCTCCTATATTGTTTGATGGCACATACTTGGCAAATAATTATTACAGGAAATACAATGCAATGAAAAGGAGTCACACTATGAGAGGGTGCTTCTCTCTATCAGGGAGATCATACTTTGGGGGAAGGAAGGATAGAGACAAAGTAAGACTGGCTGTTAAATGCTCCGACAAATGGATCATGACCCTAACCAGGAAAGAAAGATCAGTTCAAGGACAAGAAAACACAGCCATTCCTTGAGTACAGCAGACAAGGAAGAAATGACAATGATGGAGAAAATTTAAGCAAAAACAAAGGAAGTGGAGAAAATTTGTAATAAAAATAAACTCCAAACTTCCAAAGGTTATCAGAAACAGGACCTTGTGAACTGAATGACCTCTTACCAAATACTGAACAGTAGGGAAATTAATCTATTTTTTAAAAAGCTGTGCCTTCAAAGAAGACATGTATTTAAGTCAGCCTTAAAACCTATTTGCAGAAGAAAGCAATTTTGCAGACCCACCTAGAGCAATCTAGAGCAACAAATTCACATCACTGAAATACATGCAGATACGGACATCCGCGCCCAGTGAGGATAAGTGCCCCTTATTTGAAAAGAATTAGGGATCAATGCTGTGGAACGGAAAGACCTTAAGCTTGGTCTCTTCAGCAAAACCAGAATTGGCTCAACCACTCGCCTCCTGATGAGGTTGGGGTAGTGCTCAGACTTTGTTCATCACCCGGTGTGAGCATGAACAGAGTGAGTGTGGTCCTACCAGTAATCAGAGAATACGGTTTCTCTTGTTACTCGACTTTCAAAGAGTTGCTTAGTCAGGAGCTCTAAAACTTGACCATGCCCTCGAATATTTACTGATTCAGATCTTGAGAGCAACAGGAGTCAAGTGTCTGTGGCTTTGCTTCGGCTCTTGGTTTGTTTTTTAGTTTTGTTTTGTTTTTCTTTTTCTTTTCCACCAACCTCTCTCAAGTAGGAGTTCTATAAGAAGTACTTCATTGTGTTCAGGAAGAAGCCACCAGAGTTGCCCAAAACAGAGCGGAAGGTCGTTGTTTCATCAAGCTGTGATGCTGGAGGCTCTGATGGGCCTGAAGTGACTCAGAGCGTGTTCTCCAGGCCTTTCCTTTAGCAGCTTCTCTTCCTCTCATCTCCAACGTTACTCACTGTTCTTCTGGACAAAAACTGGTCCAATCTGAATTTTCCCTTCCAACCTTGCTTTCTGGCAACTGCCTAAAAAAAAAAAAAAAAGGACAAAAATCCACTCAGATTGTCTTTCTCAGTTACTTCTCTATCAGATGTTCAAATGTATATATATTTTTAAAGATAATCTCCCGTGGGAAAACTGGCTCCACCCCTAGTCATGAGAGCCGGCTGTCCCTCCCCTCACTGGCTGCAGCAGCCAGGAGAATGGGCCATGCACCTCACATGGGCAGCACAGTAGAACAGGCTCTGGAGATTAAGGCATGGATGGACCATCCTCGAGGGCATGAGAGTAGAGAGCTGGGTCTGCCCCTTGCCAACTGCAGCACTGGTGAGCTATCCTGTCTGGGGCAGAGGTCACTCTGGTGGTGCAAGCACAGGAGAACCTGCAGGCTGACCAACTTAGCTACCTTCCAGGCTACCCCAACGTCAACCTCATCTATGATCTGCTGGAGGGCAACAGGAAAGGGCTGGTCCTGCACATCAAAAGATGCTAGATCTCCATGACACAGGACAACAGCAGGATATCCAAGAGGAGTCCCCATGAGGATCCGGTATTGATGGTGTAGCAGAAACCAGAGGCCTCAAACAGATCAATGATTCATTTCAATGAATATTTGCAAGTAAAGATGTGTGGACCACTGTGTGATACAGAGGGTGGATAAGAAGGAACAGGGAGATGGGTGTGATTGGGGTACATGGTGTGAAATTCATAAAGAATCAACAAAACATTTTTTAAGATAATCTCTTGTATCTTCTTGATGAGCAGTTGTGGTTTCTTATCCCTTCTAGGATCCCTGGGTCATAGGAGACAGACAGTTTCTGAAGGAACACACACACACACACACACACACACACACACACACACCGTGCATGCCAACTTCCTCAAAGGAAGCTGTATGTATACACACAGCAGAGGGGCTTTTATTTGAAATGGGTGTGGGGAAGAGATGTGAGACTGGCCATGGAGATGGAAGGGGCTGGAAAGCTGGAACTGCCTGTCCTGCCCGCTGTTACTTCTCTGCACTTGACAGTCTGGGTGAAGCCAGAGTGGTGGTATCTGGATCCTGAAAGTGTATCTCCTTATAATCCTGTAGCCAGAGAGGATGTCACCCCAATGCATGGATTCCAGTCAAAGCAAAGAATTCTGATTAGCTCAGCCTGGCTTCAATGCCATTTATAATGCACATTATACTGGCCATTTGTCACATTTTGTTTGAGCTCACTGAGAAGCTGACTCTGTAAGCAGAGCTAGAGCTGGTCCCCTACTTCCAACCAAGGCCCTTGTCTTGGGATGGGATGACCTCACGTTTGACAGGGAGGGAAGACAAGAGCATGACATCCCAAGAATCAAAACACTATGCCCTCGAGAACAGCTGAAAGGTAAAATATCCCAGACGTTCCTATTGCTTATCCCATGATTTAAGAACACCTTAGCTGTTCTTAAGAGCTGAAAATTCAGTCATGGGAAACTCGGCCTGGGGAGAACGACGAAAAGGGAAGTCCAGCTGACTGCCACGTCCTCCCCAGTCGGTTTCTGATGGGTGTTCGTAAAGCCCCGGATTTGGTGCTGTTGCTTTCTGCTGTTATTTGCTTTTTCAGTTGAAACTTCACCTAAGGGACACTCTGCTCTGCACAGGGTTCTCTCTGTTGAGAACCTGAGATGATGCTTCAACAGAGTTTTGTCACTCTGCCAGAAGTTTTGAGTGCCTAATTAGATGCTAGTTTGCTCTCTGTCTGTCTGTCTGTCTGTCTGTCTGTCCGGCTCTCTGTCAGTATGTAGTCTGGCCCTCTGTCTGTCTGTCTGTCCATCTGTGTCCATTTGGCCCTCTGTCTACCGTTATTGATTCTTGTACTTTGTCTTGATAGTTAATAAACTCATTGCCTCAAAACTGAAAATATGGTCATTTTAGATCTTTCTCAGTACTGTAAGAACACCAACGTCTAGGTCAGAGAACCATGTGTGAGGCCAAGAAGACACAGTTAAACAGGAGAATAAGGATCTCATGGAATGGCTGGAAGTGCTGTCCTGGACAGCAGAAGTCACTGATGTCTACTTTTCATGGTCACACAATTTGTTTTTGCCTTAGCCTATGTTGCACTGAGAAGAATTTTTATTATAGTATCCTTTCAGGTCTTCTAGGTGCCATAACCACCTTTCTTGCCCCGGCTTTTGCCCACTTTAGGTATCTCCTTAAATCAAACACCTCATCCAGATACCACCCACAGCCATAAGCTTCAGAGATTTCACTGAGGCCGTGGTGTGCTGATGTGCTATCCTCTGGAGTGGTTGGTGGCACCAGGCTATAGCTGCATTCTTGCTGGTGGTCATTTTGCCTACATGTAGAGGGAGCATTTAGAGCTGTGCTGACAGTGGGAGAAGCTTCTCAGAAAAACCTAATAGTGGTCCAAAATGCACATGTCATGGCATTGGGTCAAGTGACTATTGCTTTCTTAGCTAGCCTTAAATTATTCATCCTTTCCCAGAAGGAAATGAGAGACATCATCTTGAGAACCATCTTAACTAGAGCTTTTATTGCTGTGATAAACACCGTGACCAAAAGCGACTTGAGGAAGAAAGCATTTATTTCATCTCACAGCCTGTAGTCCAGGGAGGGAGTCAAGGCAGGAACCAAGAGGCAGTAACTAAAGCGGAGGTCTTGAGGGAAAGCTGTTTACTGTCTTGCTCCCTCTGACTTGCACAGCCTGCTCTCTTAAACATCCTAGGGCCACCAACCTAGGGGTGGCACTGCCCACAGTGGGATGGGCTCTCCCACACTAATCACTAATTAAGAAAATGTCTGGCAGGCTTGCCCATATGCCAATCTGGTATGGGCATTTCCCTCAATTGAGATTCCCTCTTCCCAAATGGCTCTAGTTTGTGTCGAGTTGACGCACAACTGGCCAGTACAAGAAGGTCCCTCATGTTGTAGATGAGAAGGCCAAGTTCTAGAGATGTCACCTTAAGAGAGAGCCATGAAACCCAAAAGATCTTGTAAGGAACTCTGTGACAGGCCGCATTGACAGGAAGCCTGTCATGTGCTTCACCTGGTCATTTGGGTGGAAACACAGACTATCAGGAAACCAAAAGCATGGTTCCTATCTTATTTGAGCTTCCAGTTCATCACAACCACGGAAACTCTAAAATTGCAGCACCATATTGCGTAGTTTCCCTGAGTAAAGGACTTGGAAATTAGAGAAGTGAAGTTTGACATACAGACCTTCCCCAACTGTCTATCCTCTACACTGAGTGAGTTCTTTACAGCACAGAGGCATAACGCGCTATTTCTAACTGGCTGCTTGTTATGTGTTGCATGCAGGGCTGTGTGATGCAGCAATGAGTAAATAGTGTAACTGCCAGCCCTCTGGGCTGTGGACAGTATTAGAATCGGTTGCTATGGCCTCCTAAGGGTTAACTGAGGAAAAGAGTGAGGGATTCTAGGGCCTGTAGTTGATTTCTAGGAGTGCCTCTTTGTGGAGCCAGTGCTAAGAGAACATCTGGCACGCACCTGAGTAAATTCAAGAAGTTTCCTTTTCAATATTGAATAAATTCTGCACCTTGACTCATGGCTATTAAAGCCATGGCGGTAAGATCTTAGGCACGCATGGCAATATTTTCTTCATAAGGCCAGAGCAGTCCATGCAGTGGGAGCAGCAGTAAGCTGTTTCTATGCTCTGTATGCCAGAGCCTCTAGAGACAGCTGTCACCCACCTTCCTTCTATTCATTCTATGCACTCAGCTGGTTTTGGGGGGAAAACACGTTACATTTGGGTATGGAACACTCTTTTTTATGTTCCCAGGATCCTGATCCACTTCTTTTAACTAGTCTGTCCCTGAAAGACAAGTGCCTGGCCACCCCACATGACCCTCCCCATGCACCATGGTTGGCCAAGTCTTGTCACCCAGAGTGACTTAAGTCAAAAGCTCGTCCCGTGAGAGGGATGCTTCCTATAGGCCTGTCTGCTGTTGCCTTTGGTCCCTCCTTATGCTGCTGAAGAGAATTCATCTAAGAACTCTTGATGGAGTTGAGTGTTTACATCTCTGGCTTCCGTGTGCTACCCTAGATGCAGCTGAGCTGGGGTTGTAGGGCGTTGGGGGTGAATAGGTTCATTTGGTTTCTTGCCCCCACACATCTCCACTGTGTAGGATCTTTAAAAAGAAACCCAAGGGAATTTCACTGCTCCCCAGTACCACCAAGTATTCCCACACCATGCTCTGTCCTCTGTTTGTCCCATCATGGTGACTTCCAGTGAGTTTCTTGTCCTTGCCACGTGCGCTGTAATAGTGCCACCTCCAAGAAGTGTTCCTGGGAGGTGGAGAGGTGGCTCAGTGATTTAGTGCATGAGCTGCTCTTGCCAAAGACCTGAATCCTATTCCCAGTACCCACACAGTGGCTCACAGCCATCTGCAACTCCAGTTTCAGTTAATCTGACAGTGTCTTCTGCCTTCTGTGGGTACCAGGCATCCGTGTAGCATACAAACATACATGCAGGCAAAACACTCATATATGTATAATAAAATAAACAAGTCTTTTCAAATTAAATTTAAAAAAGAAATGTTATCTTCTCCCTCAGCTGGCCTACCCAGTTCTTGGCTTCTCAGTTCTGCATTGTGTTTCCATCACAGTATCTCACTATCTAACCAAGAGGTAAAGATTGATTTGCCCTGACCTCCAAAGCGCATCCTTAAGACAAGGACTCTGACACCAGCCCTAGACCTTGGAGCAAACTGCAGGAAATGCCAACAAGAATCAGAAGAGAGAGGCAACACTGAAAGTCTGGAGCCTTGAATGGATTCTGCCTGTGGAACATGTGACCTCTCAATCCACGGCGACCTTCTGTGGACAGTGAGAGCTTTGTGGGCACAGGGAAGTGCACAGAAGAAAGCTCTTGTTTGCTCTCCCATCTTTGTGCCTCATTTGGAAATGTCCTTCTAGATTAGAAACCCTTCCAGCACCTCAAACTCTGGGCAAAAGACTCTGTCAGACTGTCATTTTCAGGTCTGTGTTTCAGAGTGTCCAATGTGAGTCAAGGAGCCCTCGATGTCTTTTCTGAGTATTGGGTTGTCTGTTTCTCCCAGAAAAGTAGCACTTGGAATGAATTTATCTCAGCATTCTCAAGAGAGATGATAGCAAATGTCCTGATTATGTTAACCTTACAATGAATTGAACTAACCACTAACCTCACAAAACTAAGAGATAGATGTGGACCTTAACTGGGCTTGACTGCTTTTAAAGCACTGGGTGTTAAACTGAATACCACTTCTATTTTGTACTAGGTAAGTGTTCTACCACTTGTATTTTGAGACAAAGCCTACCTATGTAGGCCAGACCTCAGACTTTAGTCTTCCTGCCTTAGGCTCCAAAGAAAGCTCGGAGCACAGATGTAGCTACCATCTTGGCACAGTCCTGTTCTGAAGTATTTGTAGGGAACCTAACCAAATCATAACACTTCTAACAACAGAGAAGTTTGGCTGGGTAGTACCTGATATCCTGGTGGATGTAATCTAAAATAGCCTGTCACCAGCAAAGAATTTCCTCAATGTTTATTTCTTAAATCTCTAGGAACTGCTACAGGAGGTGTAGGTAGGGGCGAGGGGCTGGTACATGCTTTTAATCCCAGAGGCAGGCAAATCTGTGGATTCAAGGCTAGCTTGGTCTGAAGAGCAAATTCTAGGACAGCCAGGGCTACACAGAGAAGCCCTATCTCAAACAAATAATCAAGCAAACGAACATCTCTAGGAATGACATTCTATTTCATAACCCATGTATATTTTTTCTAGTGTTTTCTAAATATTCTCTGTTAATATTATTAACTATTTTTACAGAAAAATCAATGCTCTGGATTGCTTTGTTTGGCTGTACCAAGATTCCATGTGTCTTCCAGCTCATGCCAGTCAGCTCCCAAGATGAAAGTCACAGGTGCTCTTAACATGTGGGAGACACATCTGATAGAGATTTAGCTGCACGCCTTCTCTTCCCACTCTCTGGATCACTAAGTGCCCACTGCCGTTAGCCTTGGGATCCATGTTGAGAAGAGGCAAGAAGGGGCTGGAGAAATGATTCAGCAGTTAAAACACTGGCTGCTCTTCCAGAGGACTTGGGTTCAATTCCCAGCACCCACATGGTGGCTGGCTAACATCTGTAACTTCGGTTCTGTGGGATTTGATGCCCTCTTCTGGCTTTCTCAGGCATGGCATGCATGTGGTGCACAGACACACATGGGGATAGAACACTCAGTTGCAGTTGAGATAAAAATGCATCTTCCTCAGGGGTTAGTTGACATCTGATGGTCGCCGAGCATCCTTCTTAAACTCAGGGATTGCCCCGACTATTTTCCTGCCTGTTTTGGTCTTCACGTCTGTTAGTTTTTTACTAAGGCTGTGGCCAATGATGTGGATCCTGCTGAAGACCTTGACATGCTGAAGGTATGAATGTTGGTATCTTCCTTAAAGTAATGGATTTTCCCAGTCTTTCTGCCTGATCACACAGAAGCTATGCCACTTTTTAAATTCTTCTCTGCCTCTCAGCATAGTGCCAGCCACCCAAGTTTTATCTTCCTGTTCCTGGATTCCTGTGGGCTCTTTTTTCTTCTCATGAACTTTCTTTCTGAATTGCCCTGGAGAAGTGTCAGCACCTACTGCCATGCACACCCCCTTCTTTCACTCCATTAAGCCATAAAGGATGCTCAGTGGTGCTCTGAGAAGTGAGATGGTTTTGTCTGTTCTGATGTTGCATCTAATACTTGACATACCCAGATGTTACAGGCCAATTGGCATGGCTTCTTGATGCAATAGAGAGAAGTGATAAATATAAGATATCTAAGCCTGCTGCCATAGCACAGCAGACTGCCTTCTGGAACGCTTGCCTGGTTTCGTAGGTATAAGAAGTGCAACATGGAACAACTATTATGCATGGGTGGGGACGTGTAAACTGGGGGCTCCTTGGTACCCTGGTACCAGCAACCAGCCTCGCTCTAGGTTCAGTGAGTGATCCTGTTTCAAATGAATAAGGCAACAAGTTGTAGCACAGGAGGCCTGGCATCCTACTCTGCACACTGCTTATCTACATGGGTATTCACACCCACATGCATGTGTGCACACATGTACACATGCACACACATAAACACACACTCGCAAACCTATATATACACAAATCATTAGATAGTATGTGTGTAGATAGACACATAGACACACAGATGTAATAGCTGTGGTAGGTGCTATAAAAGACAGGGTTACTAACAAATAAAACAAATGACATGCAGGCATTATACATATAATATATTGCATATTATATATTATATGACAGATAATAATACATATGATAAAGACTATAAATAGGTGACAGATAGGTAGATAGACAGATAGATAATACCTGAAAAAGAGAAAGCTCTTGGCTGCATCACTGTTTTGTGTGCCTGCCTTTCTTATCACCACAATACTCTGGTGACCATATTTTCTGCATACCTGACACCACCTCTGAGATGGTCCTGGAGCCAACACCCTAAAAGCGACTCCTTGTCTCCTCTTTTTCTTCCCAGGCTTTGCTTGGTGCCTGTATGGTAGCATGCAGGCAGATATTGTCTTGGAGTGGGTTACCCTGAAAAAAAAAAAAAAAAAAAAAACAAATAAAGTATGACACAACTGATTTAATTCAAAAATATTATTTGAGAATTGATCCCAATCAAATTTACCTAATATACTCAGAAAATATGGCCCCATTTCTAAATATGACCCCGTTGCTGAAATCCATGAGAAACAAGTGCTGTCCTAACTGTCTACCCCTTTAGGGACCCTCTGCCTACAGTCCTTCTGCTGCAGTTCACTTCTCTTACTGTGGGTCACTCTGGGATACTACAAGGGAAAATGCACTTTGTGGGAAAATGCATGCTTATTCTTGAGCAAGGCACCTCCTCACTTCCTTCTAGCAGATGCCTCTCAATACGTTATCACTTGTCCATTGCCTGCTGGGCTTTCTCCAGCCCCGCCTCCTTCTTTCTAAATCCACATTTTTTGCTCCGTGGTATAATATGTCAGGTCGGAGATAAGATGTATTAGAGGAATAAGGAGGGTCAATTTGCATAATGCAAAAAAAAAAAAAAAGAGTGCCAGGCATGGGAAGCAAGCATTGGGAATGGCAGCCACTGCTGGAAATGAAGGCAGCCGCCTGCCTGCATGTTGTTGTATTAAAGGCAATAACCTAATGTTCTACCCAAGTTTTAAAACGTTGTCAAAGTCACAACTTCAGTGGCCGCATTTCGTGTTGCTGCGACATTCTGATGCCATCTGCCATGAGAGAAGCTCACGGGAGTGGAGAACCAAGAGGAAAGGCTGAGGAAGGCCTAGACTGCGGTTTATGAAGGAGCATCAGGAGAATTATTTTTTATGTTGCCGTGATAAAAGGCCCTGACAGAACCAACTTATGAGGGTTATTAATATTTTCTAGCCTGTGGCTCCAGAGAGATCGACAAGAACAGTAGGCATGAAGGCAAAGCAGCAGGGACCGGAAGCAAGAGAGATCACATTTCTTCTAACACAGAAAAGAAAGTGGGAAAAACAAAACAAACAAACAAACAAAAAAAAAAACAGGAAGTCGGTGAAGGCTATAAACCCTCAGAGCTCCTGACAAGTGAGGTTCCTCCTCCAGCAAGGCTCCGCCCCTATGACCTCCCCCCAAAACAGGGCCACCAACTGGAAACAAGTGTTCAAATGCTTGAGCCTGCGGTGGGAGGGGCGCTTCTCATTGAAACTGCCACAGTAACCACCTGGAACTCTGAGACAAGGTGTGTAGGCTGCAGGCTGCACTGTTTCGGGGACACCTTGGCAGTCTCTGATTATTTTTTCCTGTGGGTGGAGGATGCCAAGAAAATGCCAGAGCTGAGTGTCTGCTCCCTCACTTCCTGTAGCCCCACTGCGCTGATAATGGAACTTGGCGCCCAGGCGCTGGAGGGTCACTTCTTTGGGGCATCATCAGCAAGTCTGAGTCCTGAGGCTAAGAATCATCGCTCCCTTCCTGCAAGTTAGTGTGTTTATGCGGATGCTTACGGGCATTGTTTGGGGATCCTATTCTTTGCTGTTAGAAGGGCCCATGTACTAGTACACTCTGAACGTGGATGAATGTTCTGGAAAGAAACCAATTGTTCTGAGCAGTTCAGAACATTTGAGAAGAAAAGACTTCCTGCTCCTATTAGTAACTGCCCCTTAATGCCATGAATCCCAGCTCTCCGTGCAAGTAAAAAGTTCAAATCATGGGGCTAGTTGACAACTCACTAGCACACTGTACACACATAGTATAGATGCGCACATGTATGTCTACATATATGTAGTTTGTGTGTTTGCACGCATGTGCGTGTCCATGTGCCTGCATGCCTGGACACAAAATGGCCCCTGACCTTACAGTGTCTTCTCAAAAAAACCTTACTTGAGTCACTATAGAATAGGTACAAAGAATTCCAATCACTGTTGATCCCATTGTTACTAATGGGCTTGAACTCGTTGGCCACAAACACACGTCTCAAAATTCCCAGAGTCCTTCATGGTATGCTAGACCCTCAGCTGCCACACTGCAACTCCATTCTTTATCTGTGCTTTCTCCCCTCCCTTTCTACCTTCTTTGCTTTTGAGAAAAGTACTTCAGAGGTAAGAGGATCTAGAAGGAGTTTGGGGAAGGAAAAATGATCAAAATATATTGTATGAAAAAAATTAAATAAAATAGAAAGAAAAACAGAGATGGTGCTTCCTTGCTGAATGACTAGACCCTCCAGATAGCTACACTGAGCTGCCTTAACGAGAAGGAAAGCTCGAGGTGCCCTTTTGCTATGCGAGTGTCAGACAGCCTGTCATTATCACAGCCAACATAGGAGAAGGTCAACTGCATAATTAATAAGGATTTCAAGAGAACAAAGGCAGCAGTTAGAGGCCGCTGTAGCTTTTAAAGAATGCAAGGTGCCTGCTGAAGGAAAAGGGGAAGAAATCAATTGTGGCGATCAATATTACATCTTCAAGAGAGCCATGGACTCCCTATTAATTACATACAACATTCCCCTCTCATATGCAAGGCAAATATTTGAAGACCCTCAGAAGGAAGGCTAAAACTGTGGTCAGTTCTGGATGCTATATGCACTAAGTTATTTTCCCTATGCATGTTTATGTATGTTAAAATTTAATTTACAAATTAATAATGCACACTTACATGTAATAATTACTGTATATAAATACATATAATATGGTGTGATAAAAGTAATGGCCGGGCGTGGTGGCGCATGCCTTTAATCCCAGCACTTGGGAGGCATAGGCAGGTGGATCGACCTGAGTTCGAGGCCAGCTTGGTCTACAAAGGGAGTCCAGGATAGCCAAGACTACACAGAGAAACCCTGTCTCAAAAAACCAAAAAAAAAAAAAAAAAAAAAAAAAAAGTAATGTCAATATAGTCTCCTTTTTGTTGTTCTAAATAAAAGGGGGAGGGTTACTTTTAGGGGCTGGAGAGATGGCTCAGCAGTCAAGAGCATGGCATCTCTAGTTCTAGAACATCTGACTCCCTCTTCTGGCCTCTGTTGGTAACAGACATGGACACGGTGTCGGGGGGGGGGGGGGGAAGCAAGCAAGCAAAGCACCCATACACATAAAAGAATTTTAAAGGGTTACTTTGAAGCAAGTAGTGTTAGCATGATGGTGGATCAGGGGACGGATAGAGAAAAAAATGTAAAACCTCAAATGAAAGCATCACCTCAATTTATTCCTCGTCTCAGCAATAAAGCTGCTTCCTCTGTGCTATGAAGATGGGGGCTCAAGGTCCGTGGCTTGCACTGGGCACCCACGCCTTCTAGGTGGCCTGATGTAGACTTTGTGAGAATAAAGAAGACCATTTCCTGGGAAAGGGAGTTGATGTCCCAGGGCAGAGGCAAGAACTTCCCAGAGCGACTTGAGTAGGCATACAGACACACAGTCTGAAGATGCAGAGCTGGGGGACACATGGGGACTGCGCAGAAGGTTCTGGGTCCCACGCGCTGTGAGTGGTGCACCTGGATCCATGGGGAGCTTTTGTGCTGGCTGCTGTGGGGGCTGGTAGAAATGTCCTTGATGCAGCTTCTCTGGAGGATGCTCAGGGATAGCTTCCCCGGAGCACTTCTGAGATCCGCTCACACATTTTGCTGCATCCCAGCTGCATAGACTGATGGGGTTTAAAACACAGTGGCCCATTACCTTGAGCAGAAGAGATGTTCCTGTCTCCGTTCAGCTTGCTGTGCCTAGGACCCCGGTTGGATTTCGTAACACCCAGCTCTCCCCAGGTGAGGGAGAACTCACCTTCTATGTGTCTCCTGAAGGAAACCCTCAGTCATCACTTTGCCTAATAATCTCCACCAGGCTCCAATTATGACAATCTCTTTACAATAAAGGGCTGGCTTTCTCTTGCAAACTGAAAAGCAGGCTAACCTCTTGAGCATAGCAGCTGCATTTCGGAGTTATACCTCACCTGTGTTGATGCCTCCATTGTGAGGTTTCTGAAGAGACAAGTTAGCAAAGGGGTTAGAAGAAATTCATGCTATTCCTCCTCCCAATTCTATGGCAGAAAAGAGGGACTACCATGTACCTAGGGTGAGCTGGCTCTGGGTACCACAAGAAAAGATAAAGGCATGGAGTGAGGCCACAGCCAGGTAGGTTCTGGAGAGAAGACAAGGAATGGGAAACCCATCTTCTGTTACCCTTGTGTGGACAACAGCTTGCTGAAGGAGTCATGGAGACAGAGAAATCCGAGACTGTGCTAGAGAACTCTGAGATTTTGTTAACAACAGCCTGGAGTTAAAAACATATCTTCTCATCTCTACTTGCATGAAAGTACAGTCAGAAGTAGGGTCTGTGATCTTCTCTCTCTCTCTCTCTCTCTCTCTCTCTCTCTCTCTCTCTCTCTCTCTCTCTCTCACACACACACACACACACACACAAACAAACACAAACACAAACACACAAATAAAAAATGTTACTCCATCTTTTAATTCCTGATAACTGCTTCAGGATCTGGTCCCAGCTGGTGGACCTAAGTAATGAGGAGACTGGACCGTGATGGTTAATACCAGTACATGGGTTAATCTCTTGACAGAGCCATACTCAGGTGGCATGGTTAAGATATAATTACAGGTTAGAGGAAATACGTCATTAGGGGAATACCTTTGAAGGACATTGTATCTATGGCCACTGTTCTCTTCTCTGCTTCCTGACTGCCATGAGGTGAGCATCTCTGTTCTCTCTGTTCTACTGTGTCCTCTATTGTACCTTTTCTCTCTATCACGCTTTGACTCACCACAAACCCATAGTGATGCGGCCAAGTGGCCACAGCCTGAACTCTCTGAAAACAGAAACCAAAATAAAACTTTCCTCCTTTTCATTTGTTTCCTTTAGGCGTCTGTCACACAATGAAAAAAAAAAATGGATTGATACATCTCTTTTGTGTGTGTCTGCGCACAGAACTCTGCCCAGTGGTATATACTTACTTACATGGTTTGCCAGACGCTATCGCCTCTGCATGCCTGTTGGTGTGAGCCTTTATTCCCTGGCCAGCAGAAGCAAGGATTTTACTTTTATTTGATGCATTAAAGATGGTTGGCCAGCAGTGAAGCAATGACCCGAGTTGGCTTTGTTTTCTTGGTAGAATTCTGAAAATAACAACCATCTTCTTTTATGACTTATTCAGACTGGCCCATGAGCTCATGTGGATACATCTTCTTTTAATGTGTTTTAATTCAGGATCCTCTAAATCAACCACAGGAAAGATAAGTATTTTTGACATGTGTTTTTTAAATCCCCAAGATCTGAGAAACTAAAGGCAAAACATGTTCAAGAACAAATGAAAACAGGTGAGGGCTGGAAAGCTCAATTCAAACCTCCAAGTCTTTGCTAAAATGGGTTCTGTGTCCTAGAGAGTCATGGCCTACTCTGGCCACCCAGACACCCTCCCAGGCCATGTGTTCTAGGAAACAGCATCTGGCTCTTCCATCTCTAAACACTCCCACTTTACATGATCACCTGACAACCATATTGCATAAGTTGGCATTTTGTGATATGGTAGAGGGGATGAGGCTGGAATAGCCCTGGCGCAAGGGCCAACGATGATTGTGGATGAGTCATAGATCCGGCATCGACAGTACCATTTCCAGACCTGTGGGTAGAGAGTACTGAAACACAGGATCGCAGCTGTGCAGATCCCCTGTGTTTCTTCTTCTTTCTTTTCTTGCTTTCCTCCTGTAGGAACTTGTGATCTTTGAGGGGGGTTATATGTATATCATGGGTTTCAGCTCCACCTCAGGCCACTTATGAGGGGGTGAATCTAAGTGCAAGGCTTCCTTTTTATTGAGAGATGATTTTAGGAAGCCCCAGGGAGGAGCAGGGAAAGGGTAGGAGTCACCAGGATTGCCAAACAATTTAGAGAGCATCAGAATTATCATTGCTGTGGGCACTTAGCCTAACTCTGCAAAGTAATATAAGGGGGCGCACGCCTTTAATCCCAGCACTCGGGAGGCAGAGGCAGGCGTATTGCTGTGAGTTCGAGGCCAGCCTGGTCTACAAAGTGAGTCCAGGATGGCCAAGGCTACACAGAGAAACCCTGTCTCAAAAAAACAACAAACAAACAACTCACAGCTCAGTGATGCATTCTAGAGGCTTGAGCTCAAAGAAGTAGAGGGCCAAATCCACCAGTCCTCGCTTACTGGCTGTCCCAGGGTACTGCTAATCTATTGCTTCCTCAGACAATGGCACTTTCCAAGGGTCCGGAGAAAGACCGGATGACAGAGATGCAGTTCCAGACTCAGACCAATAGGAAGGCATAGGCAGGCTTTAGTAGCCCTTGGCTAAAACCCACAGTCTACATGTGAGCTGCTCCAAAACAAAAGTTTAAATGTAAGTATTGACCTCAAAACAGTGTAGACTGACTTTCCTGACAAGAGAAGAGTAGCTCTCAATCCTACATCAAAGCTTGTGTTTAAGTCTGGCTGGAGGTCTTCCTTTAAAAGACCAATTAGTTCAACTACACAGTGAAAAAGCATGTAAGTGCCTGTGGATACGCATCTATAGATGCATGCATATATTTGCATAGCAAGCGTGCAGATACGCATATATTTACATAGTAAGCAGGTTACCAGGGCTCCTTAGAGATACTCAGTCAAGATACTAAGCAGACGGCTACAATGACTCCAAGGGAAAGAGCTTAGAAGGGTGCCAGAGAAGAGCCATTGTACGAGGATGTAGCCCTGCTTTAAGTGACACAGATGGTGGCGCTTAACGGGTAGAAGGTAGTATGTGGATGGGAGGACGGAAAATGAACAAAGCGCAAAGCTCTGGTGAGGGAGGCAGGATGGAAGGAAGCCAGTGTGAGAACCGGCCCCAGGGATTTTTACCATGTGCGCTTGCCTTACAATCCACATCTCACCCTGTGTTTGAACCATGAGAAGAGCAACACCTGATCTAGTCATACTGCATTGAAGCTTTGGTCATGATGTACCCAAAGCTCGTAGCCTGGCGCAAAGCCTTATCTGGGGCTGTCCAGCTTACCAGCTACTGACCACACCTGCCTATTGAGCACGTACGTGTGTTCCTGAGGCTGAGAACCTCGCTCATACCATACTTGATTCCTATCATGGTGAGTGCCTGACACCCGCTGCATCCAGGAGCACCACTTAATGTGCACTTCTAGGTGTGAAAGAGAATCTGTCCTTCCATAAAAAGTGGCTGGTTTAGAACATCTGTCTTGGTTCCCGTAGGCTGCAGGGAGATATGGAATTCATAAGCCAGATTTCCAACACTCATTTAAAACCATCTCTTCGGCAGCCGTGTGTCAGTCACAGTGTGGCTTGCTGCCAGCAGTCCCCACTGAGAGTCCTGATGTTGCGAGCATTCTCCCAGCACCATTATTGACTTGGCTAGTGGATGACAAATCCAACTGGTAGCCAAATAAACAGTATGAAACATCTCAATTTTAACCTAAATTGGGAGCAAGAACAGTCTTGAGGCCTCTGCAGAAGGAGGGCTCAGCAGATGACCCAGAAGACAAGAGGAAAAGCCCGTGTTTGAAGAATAACAATCAATGGCTGAAAGCTATTAAGTTCACTCTTCTAGTTCAAAGGGATTTGAAATGGCAATTTGTCAGGCAACTGTTGTCACTTTAGATGCCCCCAGTTGCTTCCTTTGAAGCTCTTGATTGACTACAGGAGGCTACGCCAGATTCTTCTAAAGACAGATTTCCACAGTTGAACACATTTATGTCACAGTAATTATGACTCTTCCCAAATTTAATCAACAAAAGGCAAAAGAGTGCAAGTCTGAGAAAACATACTTGTGCCTGGCATATCCAGGCAGTAGCCCAGTGGCTGTGCACATGGCCACCTGCAGGGTTTGGGTCACTTCATTGTGCTATTTGTTTACTGGAGAGGCAGGTGGAGGAGCTCTACCCCTGTACTACTTGTTGGATCTGACAATAAAAAATAGACTTCAACTTGAGTTGGATTTCTGGAGAGAAAAAAACTTAAACTAGCCCATTAAGAATAAATAATAAATAATCTGCTGAGTGGTGGTAACACATGCCTTTAATCCCAGCACTTAGGAGGCAGAAGCAGTCAGATCTTTGTGCATTCAAGGCTAGGCTGGTCTACAGAGTGAATTTCAGGACAGCCAGAGCTACACAGAGAAACCCTATTTCAAAAATAAATAAATAAATAACATAACATAACATAACATGACATAACATAACATAACATATAACATATCTTTAAACACAGTGTTATCACTTTATCTAGAGATGACTTAGAGTGAGATGGCCATACAAGGCATTGGCTCATACCGTGGCCAACCCAGTGAGAACTGTGGATGCACAGATGCATGGAGCCCTAAGCCAGACTGTCATTTGAAGAATAGACAACTTTTAACTTCCCTGAAGCGCTTTTGCATCAGGCAGAATTTGAAAGTTGAATTTCTATTTGCTAGGCTGTCAGGAGCCTGAGCGTCAAGAATAGGAAGTTTGCCCAGGAAGAGTCTGCTGAGTAGGGAGTGGGCAGAGGTTCAACCTGAGATGTTTCGTACTGTTTACTGGCTCCCACTTGGTTTGTGTCATCCAATGGTCCCATCCTAAACCTCCTAGGGGAAATTCAACCCAGAGTCAACCTAGCAGCTAGGCTGAAGCTAGAAAGAGCAGACACTGTCTCCAGAGTTCAACCTCTTTCTAACCAGCTAAGTACTCCAGGCAACAGCAGCATCCCATCTCAAATAAGGGAGAGTGATACAGACATAGGCGCCTCTGGAGAGGACCAGTAAGGTGGGCTCTGCCCAGCAGCTGTGTGCCAGATGGCCCTGCGTCCATAGGGGCACAGCCATTGCAAGTAACCAGAAAGAAGTCATGGTAGGGAAAATAACAGCAGCGATATCTGCATATGGCACATAGGGGCAGGGCCAGGAGTGAGGTCAGGGAAACAGTAACTCACCATGGGCAATGGTGAACAGATGGCAGGAGGCAAAGCTACAGAAGGAAAAAAAAAAAAAAAAAAACAAGATGAGGAATGCCACCTTCAGTTGGTTCACAGGTGTATAATAGTACCAGGGACAGGAACTTAGGGGGCTGTGTATTTGGTGGAAAGGAACATATGCATAGAATAAGGGGTCAAGGCCTACCACAAGCTCAAGGAGTGTGGATGACTATGGGATGCCATTCAGGCCACGGAATCATCAGCCCCCGGTTTATGCTAACCGTTCTGTCCCACAGCACTCAAAAATACATTCCCTCATCACAAAACAAAACAAACAAACAAACAAAAACCCAAAAGATCTCCTGTTAGCTCTGTGTCTGGTGTCTGGGACTTCAGTTTCAATGGCTCAGATGGTTCTGCCTCGCCAGCTTTGCTGTCTGAAGCGTACATCTTCCTGTTGGGATGCTTCTGTGCCCTGTATGCAGCCCTCATTGGCAGGTGTCTCATGACTTGGGCACTTTCACTGCAACCCAGGCTTCACTTCACTTTTACTCAATGGCTTCTTTGGGTCTCCTGACCTTTTAGGGCATTCATGCAAGGACTTCCTTGCCACATACTTTATCAGTGGCTCCTTAAGAGCATGGAGAAGGATTCACAACCCCTCCAGCCTTCATGCCTCTAAAGCCAACACCAGCTGCATGACTCTGCCAAGGTCAGCAGAGTTTGAGATGGACCCTGGCTCCCTTGAATTGCATTAGCAGTAGCTTTTTTTTTTTTTACTCACTTGGTTTCTAGGTGCATAAAGTTCCTCAGGCTCTCTTTAACAAACTGGAAGCTTGTTATCTTGGGAAATAAACTTGGATCTTTCTCCCTGGAACCCTTGCCTTCCTTTCAGTGCAGATCAAGCCTCTCCTTAATGGTGGTAGTATTTCTAATAATTACAGTCTCTCCTCCCACAAGAGCTCCGGCTGCAACGTTAAGCTTCCTAGAGCTCCTTTCCTTGTTCTCCTTCTCTGGCCCACTTGTTCTCTTTTCATTGTAGACCTGCCTAAGGATTATTGGTAACAATAATGCCACAGATTCAGTATAATGCTGTCTTGAAATTTTCTCCACCAAAGAACATAGTCTGTTAATATTCTTCTTCAGGAAAGTTCTTAGGTCAGGCAGGCAGAAAGCCACTGGATTCCTTACGTCACATGAATGACCTCTAGTCCAGTCGTTGTTAAGGTCTTTGCTTTCCTCTGAACCCTCCTGAGCCAGGCCTATACAGTCTGTGTGATAACACAGCCATATCTAGTGAGAACAGTGAAAGCCATAAAGCTAGCACAGCTGTTTGACAAAGCTCCAGCAGAGCTAAGCTGAATGATGCAATCATTGTGGTACAGTCCCCCACTTTTTGGCCTTGATCTCTATGTGTCGCATGCTTGGGGGGGGGGCTTTTATTATTTGTACAACTTGGGGATGTTAGATTGATGAAACTGTTGTTATGAATCATTTCTTCCCTCTCTCAGAAGCACTGCATCTAAGCTTTCTAAATGTCCTGACCATACTATCCCTCCCGCTTCTGGGGAGATGTCCTTGTCTGGTCCTACTTGAAGGTCTTCCTTATACCCTGGAGGTTGTGACTCAAATAATTATGCCAGAGACCTCTTTATGAGCCTCTGACTCAAAGATAACCTTTGACACACCTGCCCCTGGATGTTCATTACTCAGGAACAAGATAATCAAAGTAAAATAAACTTATAAAGGTAAACAGTTTTCAGTAGGCTAGAGAAGCTGGCATCAGATCAAATTAAAATCCTCTTTCTTATAATGATGGACAAAGAATAACATGGATAAATGATAAAAGAATAAAATTGTATGACCTTCCTTTCTTAGAAAAAGTGAACACATACAAGGCCACTATGGTGTCGTATGACCAAGGAGCAAAGAATACCAAGATTAGATTTGCAAATAAATTCTACAAGTATATAATATATAAACCTTGCATTATGGCAGAAATTGAATAATAACTGCAGCAACCTTGGCCTGAAGACTTTTCTTGGGCCTGATAACAATTTGCACTCTGACTATTAAAAGTTGATAATACACTGCTCTGCCCAGGCTGGCTTGAAGATTTTCTTTATGTCCAATGCCCCTGAGAAAAGACTGTCATGTTTTGACAAAATATGCCCTTGAAACTTCAATATTGTTAAATGTTGGGTTATGGGGTTGATGAGGAAAAGTGATTGTAAAAGATAATTTTGTTCTGTCACGGTTTATCAATGATGACTAAACATATGACCAAGTGGGAGTTAAATAAAACATGTGTTTGGGCAGGAAAATGATATGACCTATGTTTTGGAACAATGTGCATCTATCCCTGCCTTACCGAGTTCTGCATAAATAAATATGCACTCTGATTGCCAGTCAGTCGGGCTGTAAACTCCTCCAGATGCCAGTGCCTGGCTCAGTACTCCATTTCTCCCCTGTCACTCTTGTATCCATCCACACTTCTTCAAGCCCTTCCCTCTTCCCAGGGCAGGACCCTGGCTCTGCGACTCTACCGTCTTCTAGGCTTAGTTGAATGACTTCAACATTATTCCAAAAACCATGAGGGTCATTTTCTTCACAGAAGCAGTCTGTTGCCGGATGCAAACTTATTAGTTGTCCTTCTTTTGCTGTAATAAAACCTCATTTGAGAAACAAAGAGTTTATTTGGGCTTATGGTTTCGGAGGAAGAGTCCATTGTGGTAGGAAAGCTTAGCCGTAAGGAGCAGGCATGACAGGAGCAGGAAGCTGGGAAATCATATTTTCAACAACAAATGTGCATGAAACACTGAGAGAAGCCCGGGAGGAAAAGCAAATGCCAAGCCCTCAAATGGGGAGGCAGCTTGTCTTCTAGTGTGCATATCCAGACTTATCCCTGGTGTCTAGAGTTTCTTGCAATTGTAACATTATGGATCACATCTGTGTTTTACATGTATGTGAACACGCATAGCCTGGTGCATTTCCATGTCTTCCTGATTATCTGATCTTACTGGCCCACTTGACATGCACACATGCTAATGTGGACAAACCATCCATTGCCCCTTGAAAGAAAGCAGGGAGGCACAGCAGGGCTTTAATTGAGATCCTGTGAGTAGGTAAGCTACTTGCTTCTCTGTGCTTTAATTTTCTCCTCTGTTAAATAGCAGTGAGACTTTTCTAGCAGTATCATGGTACATGAATGAGTGGTTTATAGAAGATCTTAGGATGGCATGGAACACAGTAGGCACACTGCGAGACTTAGCTGTTTTTATGGTGGGTTTTCTATCTCCTTTCCAGGACACTTACTGACATGTAGAAGCATGGGAGATATTAAATAGACTTTAAGGACAGTTTATTTTACTCTGCTTGGATCCCCTTAACTTCGTCCCCCAAGTGGTAGTCCATATTTTAGCACTCCAACAACAGTGTTTATTGCGACCTGGGGAAGCTTTTATGCTTCCTGGAAAATGATTCCTATGGTGGAGGGAAATCTGTGTCTTTGCAGTTCATCCATCCTTGTTCAAGTTCCATCCCTGGTGGCCGCGTCAAACAGATCAGGTCTGAAAGCAGCATTTCAAGAACGTCGAGGTGACTGGTGAGGCCCTGAATCTTCTCTAGAATAGAGAACTGCAGTGGCTTGAGTAAGAGTGGTACTCATAAACTCATACATTTGAATGCATGATCTCCGTTTGGTAGAACTAATTGGGAAGTGCTTGGGGGTGTGGCCTTGTTGGGGGAGGTGTATCACTGGTCAGGCTTTTAGGTTTCAAAAGCCTGTGCCATTCCCGATTAGCTCTCTGCCTTGTCCTTGTGGACCAGACATAAGCCATCAGCTACGGATCCAGTACCAGGACTGTGGTCTGCTGCTATAGTCCCTGTTGTGATGGTCATGAACTCACCCCTTGAAACTGGAGTCCCAATAATCTCTTTCTTCTATAAGTGTCCTTGGTTATGGTGTCCACAGCAATATAAAAGTATCTAAGATAATAACCCACAGGCTTAGTCAACACTTCCTATGACACCACATTGAATGTTTCCCATGCCTCATTTGGCTCCAAGCTCCCACTGATGTCAATACCACTTAAAATATGATATCCAAGACTGAGCATCATCTTGAAAAGTAGAATTTGATCATGACAATAGAATGAACCTAGACCTTTCCTCATAAATATTCTCTCAATGTGACCAATAAAAAATCCACTCTATAACTGCCACATCTCCAGGTTCCCTCCGAGCCTCTTAAGGTAACCATGTACCACCAAGTTGGTTTTCAGGAAGTAGCCTCGAAGTCACTTCTTCACAATTTCTTTTGTTTAGTGTCACTGAAATTTGCATACCAGGCACATAAAACGAAAATTCGGTTTTCCCCAATGATAGTTTGAGAAAGTTAATTTTTTGTTGAATCTTAATTTCACCACACAGTGTTATCAATAATGTACTGTTTCATTCTATACCATGAGAAACATGCCACTGAACCCGACATCTTAGCTCCTGGTAAAGCGTGGTAAGCCAGAGGGCAAGGTTGGGAGCCACATGCCACGCAGTCGGAGTCACCCACTGTCATACTCTTTGCTCTCTCTAGAGAATAATTGGGATATTTCGACTTATTAGGGCTCAAAAGAAGCGTGTACTGAACTGGGTCCTTTCTCCATTTCTCTTTACCTAAGGAATTTCATGAAATGACTTGTCAGACATCTAACCACAGCATGGGGCCTTTTAGCTGTTGTGTATGTAAGTTGCCTTCTTCGTGGATGGGCTAGAGGAACTTGTTTTAAGTACTGTTAAGTATTGTTAAAATTTAAGTACTTTAAGAGCAGGAGTTCTGTTAATGAGGCAAGTTGCCTTGTAGCATTTGCTGTATCCATAAAACTTAAAAAAAAAATAAAAAGTAGCGCTCTCGGAATATGATGTGCCTCGCAAGGGCTTGTTAAGAGACCCACTGTGGTCCCAATCCCAGGCTCAGGGCGGTGCTGAAGCTACTTGTTAGGGGGCCTTGCTTTGAGAGCCATCCCTTAATGAGCACCCTTCTGTCACTAAGAAGTAAGAATGGGAAAAAGTGAGAGTTCCGCTCACACACCTGAGGAAAACTCTCTAACATAGGACTGAATTGTTAATCTTATATTTACATTTTAATGAAAAATCCTTTGGTTGTTGTGTATTTCTTACTAGGACTGTGATTTTTTTTTTTTTAACTCCCTGACTTGTAAATAGAACCTGTTGATTAATTTAGGTCTTGGCAAGGAAACAAGGGTCCTTCTCTGATCTTTGGCCAAACCTTTCCCTACAACATAACACCCACTACATGGTTTAATCCAGTGTTTCTTTTTTAAAAAAGGAATAGGGTCTAGTGTGAAATTGCTATTTCTCAGTGAACTCGTGCTGCCTTCTTGTGATCACAGATTCCCTGAAAGGGCGAGCCAGAATCAGTAATGTGTTCCAGAATCTTGCCTGAAACAGACATCGAAGGTGTGTGCTCCCCGAGCCCTGCTGACTCTGAAGCTCAGTGCAACTGGGAGAGTTGTCTTTCAAGGGTTCCGCTGCCGTCTCTGCCCAGGACTCCCCAATATCAGGCTTGTGCCTCTGACCAGCTTTGGGCTCCTTTCAGGGGGTCCCATGGCCGTCCGGAGAGCATCCCTGTTCCTGGCGACTGGTAGATCTACCTCATCCCTACAAAACATTCCTTCTCTTCCTAGACCACGCCCCAGTGGAGGAATGAAGACGTTTCCCCAGAGCTCTCGTGGTGCCACGTTCTCAGGATCTCCTGCTCTTGACGGGGAGCACAGCAAAGTCAGGCTTGGTTTCCAGTGATGCCCAGGGCCACCTGCATTGTGGGCGTATCCTGGGGGGGGGGGCGGATCCTGCCAATGGGCACAAATTCTAATGTGAGAAGTGTTTCCAGGCTATGGTCTCTCTAGCAAAGGGAGGTTTGCTGTCATATCCAGTACGTTTGTCAACAAAGATCCCACCATAAAAAGATACTCTGTGAAAGTGGACACTGTTTCCTCTGGAAGTCCCAACCTCATCCATGTTTATATGACCAAAGCCTTTGTCTCAGACCCTGGCTCTTCCCTGTACATGAAGTTCTAGCTATTCCTGGTGCTCATCAGTAGATTTATGGGACTGGCTCCCTCATGCTCACTGAGATCTGAGCCCAAAGGAAGCCAGACAATAAACAACTCTGTGGCAAGCTTTCACAGATCTTGTTTAATCTTCATGGGTAGTCAGTTCGTCACATGACGAGCTCAGAACTGAGATTGATGTGAAGGCCTCGAGCTGAGCAGCCGGGAGAGGGCGACGATGTCTGACTTTGGGCTCTGTGGTGTGTAACCTTCTGGTCGCCTAACCCCAGGAACAAGTGGTGTTGGAGGGCACTGTGCCCACTCAACTTCCTATAACACTTGCCTTTCATTTCTTTAGGAAGATGGCCCCATGGTAGAAGCCTAGGCGACTGTATTCCTCAGAAGCGCCCCAAAAGGCCCGGGGTGGAAAGCCTCTGAGTGCTAGAGACCATTTCCCAGAGTCTTCTCTATGTTGATACCCGAAGCATTCATTTTTCACCCTAGCACGGCTCACGGGACAGAGGGCAGGCACATCTGTGTTTCCACAGACCCTCCTGCCCTCCATGTACATAAACATCGCCGAGGAGACACCTGTGTACACAGTCACCTGCTTCGGCCAGACAGATATTTATTTGCTGTTGTATAATGAGGGGAATTTGCACCGAGCCTTGAAAATTTGGCCGCACTGCCTCGTCCTTCCTCTTCCCCAGTGATTTCTTTGCGGAGAGCGGCCACAGTCCACTGATGCTTCCTTGTAAGCCGCGTCACAGCGCTGGAAAGATCTGTTTTGCACCTGTATGGCGGCCTCTTTGGGCGCTCAAGCTCTCAGGGAAGGTCCTGCGTAGCCACGTTAAATCAACTTAGACATGACATGGAGGAAGTACTTTTAAAGGCAGGTGTCGGGTCCTGTCATACGTTGTTTTATGGGATGGGCCCTTTAAAACAGAACTGCGTAATGGGGTTTCTTTAAGGAGCTTGGCCCCATCTCACTGGACCGAGTGCAAACTATGTGAAAACAAGCCTAAACCAGGGCTGCCGAGGCCTACTGGTACCCACAGGCACAAGAGAGGCCAGCAGAGGAGGAGCAGGCCTCCTCCCACCTCAGTGAGCTGTAAATGTTTGTTGCAGGGCAGCCCTCAAGGCGACAGAAGATGTCTTCTTCAGAGCCAGAGGGCGATTGCAAACAGCATTCCAGGATGGCTAAATTGCTTATTCCTTTCTTTTACTAGTTACTTTAAATTGAAATATTTTAGCAGACTCCAATTTAGCTGCAGCATTCCTTGAGCTAATATAAACAATCGTGTTTCAAAAAATGTCTTCAAAATATTTTATAAATTAGCAAACAAAATATCAGATGTCGTTATAGCATTTCAAGCATAGTTTGTTTTAGTGGGTTCTCTGAACTCTTTTCCTTTTTGACTTTCATGTCCTCTGTATCTTATTGCTCCTCTCCCCCAAAAAAGAAAAAAACAAAAACAAAAAAACAAAAGACCTCATTTAGTTTTCTGAGTTCAGAACCAGCGTTCTCAGGTGCTGTCATCAATGTTCCTGGAATGGCCATGAGGCTAAGAAAGTGCCCTAGGGAATAAGGGTTAGGACAGGAGAAAGGAAGGGCACTGGCTGGCCCTGGGATGAGGTCTGAGTTTCAATTCTCCTGGGAACATCCCTGCACCCAGCTTCTTGCTTCATTGGGTGACCCAACCTCCTGGGAAAGCTCAAACATTTACCGAGCTCTGCTAGCTAACTCTCCATCCCTGGGTTTGCCTGGAGCCTGAGCTGCATGCAGACCAGACAGGCTATTTGCTGCCGTTTCAAGCACAGAATCCCTGACTTAGAAACATACGGGAAATGGTGCCTGTTGCTGTCCTCTTGCCAGTGATGCCTACTGTCTCCACCTGAGAGTGCAGCCTCTGCCTCGAGCCTGCTGTTGTGCTGTGAGATTCAGAGGCTCACAGATTCCCATCTGTGTTTTTCTCCAAACAACACTCTCTCACCCACAGATCCACTCGATCTGGGATTTTTCATGTTCAGAGGATCCTGGAGCTGCTGCCCACAGAAGTACCTGGCAAAGCGGTGAAGTTGGTAGGAGAGGAGGGCTTTCCATATTTACCACCTGGTGAATAAGAAATATCTATCTATCGGACTCAGTCAAGAATCATTACCTTCTAAGTTGTATCTTCTCGACTGGCTGTTTTTAAACATTAAATGGTTAGCAAACCCAAATGAAATTTATCTTTTAATGTAAGAAAATAAAATGTAAACAGAAAAATATATTTATATAGTGAGCTATAACACAGGAGCTTCCCTGAGTCTCATCCAAATAAATAACATAATATTATGAACTGGCAACTCTTTACGGGGCACTGGGTATTAAATTTCCAGGGCCTGTGCATTCCGGGCAAGTGCTCTGCCACTGAGCTATTCTCTCAGACCACTAACCTGGAGGTGTCTTCTCATCTCAGTCCTCTCACCAAAGGTTTTCTTGAGAGTCTTTGTGACTATGAAGATATTCACAAAATACAGCGCTGGAGTTTGGTGCTACACTCTGTTGAACTCGACCCTGAAGAAACTATACTATGTGTTCCCTGATGACAATGACATTCCTTCATCACCTGCAGGCACCCGACCTTCTTCCTCTGACAGTTATAGATGCTTTCCCTTTAATATGTTTTTGACATCTTTTCGTGGGAAGTTGAGTCTCTTCTGGTTTGCTGATACATGTATGCATCCAGTCTTTACAATTTATAGTATTTCTGTACAAGTAGAACAGCAAATATCTTGCTTTAACATACCTGTGTGTGGGGGGGGATACATTTACTGGGTCATGAGAATTCACATTATCTGCATTTTTGGATAGTACCAAATTGTTTTCAAAGGTTACACTAATTGACTCCTCCCCCCCACCATACAGTTGTTATCATTTCTGCACAACCTTTGTATCACTAATGCCTTTTGTTTGTTTTAGTTCAACATGAAAATGACAGTTAATTTTTATTTTATGCTTCGTAGTTCCTCCATTCCCCCATTAAATGGAATATCTGTCCTGTATTTATTAGACATCTAGGGTTTTTCCCCCCTACAGTTCCTCCTTAAATGCTGTGTTGTCTGCTAGGCAGTTTTCTCACCCCCACAACACTCCCCAGTGTGCATGCTTTATATATTGTGTATACTAACCCTTTGTCCATTGGATATGTTGTCAGGATCTTTCTCTGCTCTGTCTTTTCACTACCGTGTCAATTTTTTATTCACATTAGTTCTTAACTGAAATTGTAACTGCGTTGTCTTGTTGTTGTCATTGTCATTGTGGTTGCTGAGGCTTCCCATGGTCCCCAGACCTCAGGGATCATGTGTGTCCCTCACTATGTGAAGACCCAGCAGCATCTCTGAAGCAGAGATACAGGTTGTCTTGGAACACAGTCATGTAGCCCAAGCTGGATTCAAGCTGGCAGCAATCCTCCTGCCTCTGACCCCTGGATGCGGAGATTACAAGCATGAGTCACCATGGAATTTTTATTTTGTGGCAGTTGAATTCAATTAGTCGGTGTGAAATTTCACTTCCTTGTTTGGAAAACAGATTAATAATATATAACTTAGGAAAGTTTGATAGAACTAAATCAGGTGACATGTGATAGTGCTTTCAAATGTTTCTTACGTTGGATAGTGTTTGGGATCGAGCATTCCCTCTTTGTGAACCCCTGCTGTGTCTTTTCATATATTGGCTTGGCCATGGTTAGTCACAGATCTCCTTCTCATCTTTATGGACTTCCACATCGTCCCAAGGCCTCACATCATATATTGTATAAAAGAGTCAAGGTAAGGAGGAGACACTGAAGACAAAAACAAAGGAGAGAAGATGAAAGTCCCATGTTTCAGGGCTGATCAGTCTACAGGAAAAAGGTATTACTAGCTAGAAAAAAAGTAGATGGGGCAGTGGTGGCAAAGGGGTGGCAGGGTTGACACAAAAATCCTGTCTTGTCTTCACCAGACAAGTCTTACTGTCATTCTAACAAGAAAAAAATTCTACTTAGCAACCACTGTCATAATAAGTTCTGGGCCAGCCTGGAATACGCTAAACCCTGACGTATAATAAAATAAAATAAGCCATTTATAAGTTAAATACCATTGAGGCACTTCTGATTGAAAAATAAATAAAGTAAGACTTAAATAAATTGTTCTGTAATTGGATTTGCTTGTGGAGTTTTCGTTTGGTTTGGTTTAAGTTTTACTTTGTTTGTTTGTTTCTTTGCCCTTGTGCACACATACGCATGCTCACATAGCAGAGATATAAGAACAACTTGCAGGAATATCTGTTCTCTCCTTCCCTGTGGGTCTTAGGTACTGAACTCAGGTCACTGGGATTGGTGGCAAACTCCTTGCCTTCTGGGCCATCTTGTCAGCCATCGTTTAACCTTAGATTATGCCTCTCAGATAGAACTGGGTCTCCAGGTGACTGATTACTGTACATTTATAAACAAAACATAAAGATAGGGCTACTGGCCTTGAGTGACATGAAGATGCAAGGGCAGGTCTCCTGAGGTGGTGCTGGAAATGCCCAGGAATCCTGAGGACACCAGGACCTGCATCAAACATGTGTAGTACCTAAAAATGTCTGGTGAGCTTGAGGCTGTCACACGCATGAAGTATGGTAAGTGAGAGAAAAGGATGTTTTGAACTCCTTCTTGTAGCTTCTAGGCATCGTGTGTGTGTGCGCGCGTGCACGTGTGTGCGTGTGCATGTGTGTGTATGTGTGTGCATGTGTGCGTGTATGTGTGTACATGTGTGCATGTATGTGTGTATGTGCGTGTATGTGTGTATGTGCGTGTATGTGTGTGTATGTGCACGTGTACATGTGTATGTGTCTGTGTGTGCGCACACGTGTACATGTGTATGTATCTGTGTGTACGCACATGCGCGTACGTGTGTGTGTGTGTGTGTGTGTGTGTGTGTGTGTGTGTGTGTGTGTTTCTTGAGCCTGTCTGCCCTGAATCAGCTCTACCCAACCCTTTTGAAGTACAGGTTTATAATGTATTCTCTTGTGCTTCAGAGTAGGAAAACAACAGGAAACTAGCAAGCAGCAAGAAGGCGGAGAGAGAAAGGAGAGAACATGGGAAGAAGAGATTTGCATGGGCATTTTCTTTTTCATTTTTTAACTAAGACTACCATGCCTTGAAATAGTATATGGGGACTTCATATTGCTAGAGTGAAAATGTTCTTCCCATCCTTGATATTTCTAGGTGCAAACTGAGTCCGTCATTGCACGGGGCATGACTCGTGCTTCGCTTTGCACAGAGGTGCACTGCAATCTGCCAGCTGTACCTATAAGAGAATTTTGTTTTGTTCATAAAAGCAAAATGTATGAAAACTGCCATTGTATTTAAAGAGGTAGTGCCCCAAAACTTGGCTGAAATATAATTGTGTGAAAATTGAAGAAAATAGCTATCGTTAGAGTAAGGAGAGTTTGAAACCATCCTGGGCTACAAAGACCCTGACTCTTAAAGAGAGGAGAGAGGAAGTGGAGGAGGAGGAAGAGGGGGCAAAGAGAGCCCTCTAGTGACTAAATAGGTGAACTAAGCTCCAGTGACCCTGTGGTTGAACCTACTGGGTGATGTATCCACAGATCACATAGTCTTGTTACAGCGTTTCATCCTGTGCCTCTTACAGTATCTGTCCCCTTCCTGACGCCATCCCAGAGTGTTGTAGCAAACCTCAGAAATGTAGCCATCTAGTTGTCTAGCCACTGAGCTAATTCATGTATATTAACAGAAACCAGGAATTCATGCTCAGTTAACTAATTAGAAGAGGGTTTTTTTTGTTTTGTTTTGTTTTTGTTTTTGTTTTTGTTTTAGAGCTTTAAACTTAAAACTTTGTTAAGTGGTATGGTCCAATCACACAAATAGATTTGAATTTGTGTTTGTATGTGTGCTTTTAGTTGAAGTCTGCTGAAATGAAGCAAGCAAGGAAATGAAAAAAGAAAGAAGCAGGACAAAGCCCTACAATACAGAACACAAAAACAGTGCCCTGCAGCCCAAAACGGGCAGAAGAATAAAGTCCGATCTACCTCTTAATTATGTCAAAAGTCTTTTAGTTACATGAAATCTTTAGTGGGATTTTGTCTAACTATTCTTAAATCTATTATCTCCCCCACCCTCCCACCCACTCACACACATGTTGCCACAGTAGCACATGCTGCCACCCAGGGAACTGTAGTTTCTAAAGAATGCAATTGTTCTCTCTATTTCTAGAAAAAGGAGGAGGAGGAAGAGGAGGAGGAGTAGCTGAAGTTGCTGCAGCAGCAAGATCTTTCTAAACGTCTTTTTAAAAAAATTTCTCTATTTATTTAAACAACTATTTATTTATTTATTTCCAACAACTATGATTTCCAACATGTAACAAGACAAACAGGAAGAAAAAGTTACAAAGTCCCTGCCACGCGTGCCAAGCATTCATTTTTCTGAGGTAACAATGGAAAACAGAGATTATATGGCTTTTAAATTTTTTATTAATTATATCCCCCTCCCTCCTCACCTCCCAGTCCCACCCTCCCTCCCTGTTTCCCCCATCCCCTTCCCCTACTCAGAGAAGAGCCCTCCACCCACCCAGCCCAGCACATCAAGTCACACCAGGACTGAGCATCTCCTCTTCCCCCAGGCCTGTGGAGGTAGGCCTGCCAGGGACAAGTGATCACGTCAGAGTTGGCCGCCCTGGACTGAGCTGCCTGTTGATTTCATCCATGTAGGGGGCCTAGGCCCAGTCCATGCATGCTCCTTGGTTGGAGCTTTAGTCTTCATAACCCCCCCCCCCTCCCCGCAACTCCCCTCACCCAGGGCCCTAGTAGAAGTTTTTTAAAATGTGAGATTTAGATATTTTGTTGCATTGCTGATGTTCGCTTCCATTTTTATCCTACGTCTAAATGAGTTGCCTAAATTTATAGTCAGAAAAAAACGAGGAAGAAAAATTATGATGGAAAAGTATCCAAAACCAGATCAAAATATATGAAACTAAAGGTTTTTGTTTTCAAGTCAGTTATTTTCCTTCAAGTCCAAGGAACTTTTTGGGTTGACTTCCTAAGCAACTGCAGTTCCAGTAACACCAAGTTCCCAGGCTGGAGCGTCATTGAAAAACAAAACAAAACAAAACACTACTGGACTACTGGAGCCAGTGAGCCACCCAATGGTCTCTTTTGGTATTGCAGGTTACTTGGCGAAAGCAATTAGAAATTCTCCCTAGGAAGTACATGTTTTATTGTAGGTCCAGTCAGGTAAGAGTTTTAAGCAATATTATATTTTCTGTTGAGTTTCAGTCTATATGAAGAGAAATTTTGTCCATAGCCTTAACCACATTTTTATATTAAACTAATTTGATAAGAAATATCAAATCTATATGGCCCATAGTAATTTTGGGGGTTTGTTTATGGTTTTTGTTTGTTTTGTTTTTGGCTTATGATACAAGGTTTCGCTGTGAAACCCAGGCTACCCTCAAATTCACCGCCTCCTTGCCTCAGCCTCCTGCTTGCTGGGACGGTGGGCATGAGCTATGGCAGCACTCTACTTATTTAACTTTTTCAGCTCCTCCCTCGTGCAATGCTGACATGTAAGACAGCAGGCAAAGAGTGGCCATCTAACATGTCTCCACCCTCCAGGTAAGACATGCCAGAGACTTCCTTCCAAAGCCATTTTATTCAGCGTGAATAAAAAAGTCAGTGCCATCTAAGTTGGAACAAGTGGGCATCTCAAGGGTACTAGAAAGACGGATCTTTCGAGGACAGAATGCCCTGCCCAAAATACATTAAAGAAGTCCAAAGTGAGTAGTGTTCTTCCAAATAACTAGTCTCTACAATTCAGAAAGCAACTTAAGACAGGCGAGGAACTGTCCCAAACCTAAGAAGTCTATGGTGGCACATCAAATGAGGCCAACTAGAGGCAGAGAGCAGCTGGAAAGGATGTTTAGACAAGTGTTGACATTTCAAATAGGCTCTGAACCAGTAACAACATTGTGCCAGGGTTAATTTTTGTGATGACATATACGGGTATAGAATAAATGTCTTGGGCTACAGGAAATAGGTTTTAATCTGTAAGAACTGAGTCAGCATATGCGTGCGGAGTGTTGAGGTGATGCTTTGTGTGGTGCAAGACAAAATGGTCTAGACAGGGCTCCTGTGGGTCTCGGGCTTCCTGCCCCTGGTCTTTGTGTGAAGCTGCCTGGCTGGAGGTTTCAATCCTGAATGAGTAAATGTTTGTGCCTATGTAAGAGGAAATGGGTTTTCTGAAATCTCCTTTTTATTTTACCAGAGAAAATGTATTATTTTTATGGTAGTTTTTAAAAATAATTTTTTTAATTTGTTCACTTTACATCCCAGTTATAGCCCCTCTCTCAGCTCCTCCTAGTCCCATCTCTCCTCTTCCTTCCCTAGGCCTCAGAAATGGGGAGCCCTCTTCCCCGTCATCTGACTTTGTGGGTCCCATAGTATGGAGAGTAGGGGCTACATGGACTCCGGTGCCCACTCGTTGATTACTTCCCCCTGGTGGATCGGCCTTGCCAGGCCACAGAGGAAGAGGATGCAGGCAGTCCAGATGAAACTTGATAGGCTGAAGTCTCCTCTTAAAGTCTCTCTCTGAGTCTAGGTGCTTTTGAGTTTGAAATTAGACAACAGTCCAACGATTAGGTAAGAATCTCAAGGGTGAAAGTAAGATGATATTTCTTTTTCTTCTTTCCAATCCTAGATTTATATGATCTACCAATTTTACCCTCCATGGTTTTGCCACTCCTTCCTTCTATTCTTCCTTCCTCCCCTCTTCCTGCTTCCTTCCTCCCCCCTTCCCGCTTCCTTCTTCCCACCATAACACATTGCTAAATTGAGAAGAAGGGTTCATGGATCTCTGCTGTACATTACTGATGTGTTCCTAAACATTTGGAAGGTTTGGCAATTAAGAAAGAAAACACAGAAACAACATCCCTCCATGCCTCAGGGAAGAAATAGTCCAAAGCCAACACAGGATCAACTGGAGCCAAGTCTTCAGAGCAGAGGCCATTGGCACGCTTGACAGGCTTGCAGAGTCCCTTGTGCAGCTGCAGTCTAGAGTCATTGGCCAGTATTGCTGTGTTTGGTGACAATTTCTCGGAAACTGTTCTCCACAGTTCCAAAAGCAACCTAAGGCAGGTAAGGAGCTGTCACAAACACAAGAAGAATTGCCTCCATCACACTGGCTTGTAGGCATGTCCATGATGTAGGAAAGCCCGGTCCACTGTGGATGGTAGTACTCCAGAAATATAGGCCTGGGTTGAATGACAAAGCAAGAGGAGCAAGTCAGTAAGCAGAGGTCCACCATGGCCTCCATGGCTTCTGCCCTGACTGTCTTCCCTTAGTGATGAACTGTAAAGTATAAATGTACACCAAAAACAAACAACAACAAAACACCAAGACCTTTCTACCCCTAAGTTGGTTTGGTTAATGTTCTGATCATAGCAATAGAAAGCAATCCCCATTAGAATACCGAGACAGTTCTTTTTAACCTTGGAAGAACAATTCTCAACTTCATATGGAAAAACAAAGAACCCAGAATAGCTAAGACAATCCTGTACAACAAAATATCTTCTGCGAGTATCTCCATCCCTGATCTCAAGCTGTACTTCAGAGCAGCAGTAATAGAAACTGCATGGTACTGGCATAGAAACAGACTGTGGATCAATGGAATAGAATTAAAGACTCAAAAATAAATCCAAACACCTATAAACACCTGACTTAAAAAACAAACAAACAAACAAAAAAAACAAAACCATACAGTGGAAAAAAGACAGCGTCTTCAACAAATGATGCTGATCCAACTGGATGTCTACATGTAGAAAAATGCAAATAGATCCATATTTATCACCCTGCACAAAACTCAAGTCCAAGTGGATCAAGGATATTAACATAAAACCAGACACACTGAATCTATTAGAGGAGAAAGTGGGCAAGAGCCTTGAACTCATTTTCACAGAAGACAACTTCCTGAACAGAACACCAACAGCTCAGGCTCTAAGCTCAACAATTAGTAAGTGGGGCCTAATGAAACTGAACAGCTTCTGTAAAGCAAAAGACACTCTCAACAGAAGAAAACTAATATATATTAATATAATATAAATTAAACACAACCAAACCAAATAATCCAATTAAAAATTGAGATACAGAGTTAAACAGAAAATTCTCAATGGAAGAATATTGAATAGCCAAGAAGCACTTAAGAAAATGCTGACCATGTTTAGTGATCAGAGAAATGCAAATCAAAACAACTCTGAGATTCCATATTACACCTATTAGAATGGCTAAAATAAAAACTCAAGTGATAGGACATGCTGGTGAGGATGTGGAGAAAGGGGAACACTCCTCCATTGCTGGTAGGAACCACTTTGGAAATCGACCTGACACTTTCTCAGAAAATTGAGCAGCTATACCACTCCTGGGCACATATCCAAAAGATGCTCCACCATACAAGGACTTTTACTCAACTATGTTCATAGCAGTGCTATTCATAGTAGCCAGAAACCGGATACAACCCAGATGCCCCTCAACTGAAGAATGGATAAAGAAATTGTGGTACATCTACACAATGGAATACTATTCAGCTATCAAAAACAAGGACATCATAAAATTTGCATGCAAATGGACGGAGCTGCAAAGACCCAGAAAGACACACACTTATAAGCATATATTAGCCATATAATACAGGATAACTGTGTTACAATCCACAGACCTAAAGAAAGCGAAGTAACAAGAAGAGCTCTAGGAAGGATGCTTACTTCTCATTCAGAAGGGCAAATAGAATAGACACTGGAGGCAGCTGCAGAGAGGGAGCAGGAGAGAAGATTACCATAGTTGCCCTCTGAACGACTGCTCCTAGCAGGGCACCAAAGTAGAAGCTGAGGTTCTCAGCCAAACTTTGGGCAGAGCACAGGGAGTCCTATGAATGAGTGGGGGGATAGCAGAACCCAGAGGGGACAGGAGCTCACAAGAAGACCAACAGAGCCAACAACCTTGGCCCAGGAGGGCTGGTGGAGACTGGTGTATCAAACAAGGACCATGCATGGAGAAGACCTAGCACCCCCACCCCGACCACAAGCTCAGATGTAGCCAGTAGGCAGCTCAGTCTCCACATGGGTCCCCTAGTAAGGGAAACACGGGCTATCCTTGCCAAGGACTCTGTTGCAGAGAATCTGTGGCCAACATGAAGCCTTGTCTATGCATAGGCATTCCTATCTCAGCCAGTCTCAGAGCTGTTCCCATGTAGTGAGATTAGGGATATAAGCTACCTGCATGTTCTGCAGTCTGAGTTGAGTTATTTACATACCAATTGCCACCCCTCCTTCATCACCTCCCGATCCCACCCCCTCCCTCATCATCTCCCAATCGCATCCCCTCCCTCATCCCCTTTCCCTCCTCCCCTAGTCCTTAGAAAGGGCAGCCCTCCTCTGCTAACATCTGCTCTCAGCTTAGCTAGTGTCCCCTGTACTACATATAACCTCTGCCTCTGTGGCCTGGCAAGGCCACCCTACACTCTCAACACTCTGCCCAGTATTGAGCTTCAAGTCTCAGTAACTGTCCCTACCCCCCGCTGGGTGGAGTCTCTCAGTGGATGTCTATATTGGGCTAAAATCTATATATAAGTGAGTATATACCATGCGTGTCTTTTTCGGTCTGGGTTACCTCACTTAGGATGATCATTTCTGCTTCCATCCATTTGTCTTCAAAATCCATTGTATGGATTTGGCTTCTTTGTCAAAAATCAAGTGTCCGAAAATAATTTTTTAAAAAATGAATTAAAATGAAAAAATAAAGCAAATGGAGCCATTATAAGCAAAAAGGAAAAAAATTAAGAAACAAAATTCTATGGGCATATTTTGTCGTGTATATCCTCAATAGTATTAAAATGTTGATTTGCATTTTTAAAAATCATCACCTTGAGCTGGGACACATTTCAGAGACTAGAGGGGGCAAATCTTGTGGAACCAGAGTTCTTAAGAACAATTTTAGGAGAGATGTCTACTCTGTCATGTCCATCTCTGTGTGAGATAACTCAGGATTGTAGAAACCTGGAAACAAAAACAGGTAACATTGCAACAAAGGTGATACTTAGGAAGGCTTCTTATTTTTACCTTTGCACAATGCTGTGGAGGATCAGGGACTATTGCCAATGGCAGCAGAGAAGACACCTGCACCTGTATGCATCATGGGTGTTTTTTTTTTCAGAGATGTGATAAAATAGCGAGACGTTCATTTGGGTTTATGGTTCCCAGGAGGTAAGAGTCCGTCATGGCAGGGAAGCAGAGCAACAAGTCTCAGGACGGCAGCTAGAGCAGAAAGCAGAGAGCTCGCAGCCTCATCAGAAAGCATGAAACGCCGAGAGCAAACCAGAAGTGAGACAAGGCTAGATAATCTCAAAGCCCACCCCCAGTGACATCCTTCCTCCAGCAAGGTTGCGCCTCCCAAACTTCCCCCAAAGGGGGGGTGGCTGGGGGGGGGGGTACACGGGAGGCGTTTCCTGTTCAAGCCATCACACCTCTCCACACAGATAACTAACTTTTGCTCCCGTGGTTACTGGGTAACATATACTTCAGTACTGACCCCCAACACTCTAGCCTGGAGTGCAGTGGTGTCACGGATGCTCCAGTGACAGATGATAGAATGAAACTGTAGCTGTTGGTGAAGCTCTTGGGTGACCCTCCCTAGGTGTGATGCGCTATCTTCCTCATCTAAGGCTAAGTCCTGTCTGGCTGCTGTCTCAATTCAACTCTCCCATGGTAGAGAGCTAAGACCTATTAGTGCTTTTCTTATCTTCACTATGTGAAGGTTTGAGTTTCTTGTTATCCTATTTTCAGAAGGTTCATAGTTTTTTGTTTGTTTGTTTGTTTGTTTATATCTTTCAACAAAGGTTAACTCTGTCAGCATTTGGCCATGGCCCCTGCGTATGCAGCATTTGGAATTTCAAGTGTAGAGAGGGATATTTAACTGCACATTTCAATAAATACATTTTATTCTTCCTCTCCACCTAGATTTGGGTAATTGTGTCAGAGAAACTTGAGTGTATGTGAGCACATGCTGTGTGTTTGTCTGTGTTGGTAGCTGGTTCCCCACACACTGAAAGTGATCTTTGACTCCTTGTGGTCTAATACATGGGCAGTTAGAGGTGTCTGCTGTCTCTGAAATCAGCTCCTTATATTTTTCAGTAAGAAATGAATATCTGGATTCCATAGGTATGAGGTGGCTTTCCCCTAAGGACAGGCAGCACATATGCATGCTCTGCCACTGAGAAGCAGGGACTCCTAGCCACAATAAACACACTGAGCCCATAGCTCTCAATTGCTAAATGCCACCCTTTACCAAGGAGAACCAAGGGGTTTTGGGGTGGAGCGTGTGCAAGGAAAGAGATAACAAGCCTAGAACTTCACTCTGAAGCACAGAGTGAGGAAGTGCTCAGAACATGATGCTAACACACTGAAAGAGCCTCTTCAGGCTGCCAGAACCCACACCACAGGTGAGGCCTCAACAGCAGAAACAGACTTTCACAATTCAGGAGGCTAGGCTGTCCTCTGGCCTCCACATGTGAGTACATAACACATGTACAGTCAGAACCTTGCATGCACAACACCAGAAACACACCCACACATCTACCTGCATACTAAGAACACTAGCTCTAGTGGATTAGGGCGGTACTTTCAGACGTCACGTAGCCATTGCATCCTCCAGAGCACACAACCTAGAGTCAAATCTGAGTCTGTATGTCCATCTGATGTGGCTAAGTTAACGGAATATATTAAAGACTAGGGCAGGTGGAGAACTGTTTTTTGCCACTGAAAGCTGGCAAGACGCTGCATCTGGGATGAGGGAGCTTGACACGCGCAGCTACCACCCAGTGATCCTCTCAGTGACACCGGAGGCAAACATTGACAGTTGACAATGAAAGCAGTGGCTAAACTTTTAATGGGGAATAAAATATTTACACCACCTCAAAGCATCTTTCCAAGTCAGATGTGTCTTACAGAGGAGAAATGATAAAAGACATAGAAATCTCCTTAAGCACTGTATCAAAGCTAGCCAAGCCCTAATAGTGAAGAACACAGCAGGATCTCAGCATCAAGACCAGCAGGGCTTTGGCATGAAATAGCAAGACCTTGTCTCAAAAAAAAAAATTAAAAATTAAAATAAAAGCACCATCATTAAGCCACTCCAATTATATGATACAGGGAGGACAAACACACATTTCTGGAATATTCCTGGCAAAATCTGCATAACTACAATCTCATCATGAGGAACCACTAGACAACCCCAAATGGGGCCAATTCTGTCATCTAAGTACTCTGTCGCCTGATAAAGGATACACCATGTGCTCAGAAGGCCTGGTCCTCACTCTCCAACATGGCGGTCACAGAGCCACCTTGAATTCTAGAGGAGTCACTGAGCCTTCTGATGGCCATGGGGCCCTCAAGTCTTTCATCTCACCTACACAGTGGTGTGGGGACAGTCACAGTGCATCAGAGGGCATGGTACATGGGGTGTTTAAAGAAAAGTCGTCCTTTTTTATCATAGGATTGGTGACAGTGCTGACGCTACTGCCATCATGTTTGATATCGATCATCATGCTTTAGATTGAAACGTGTCCCAAAGGTTTGGGCGGCTGCCTATGGTGCTGTTGGGAGAGATGAAGGTGGGGCCTAGTGGGAGAGAGAAGTTGGGTCATTGGGAATCCTCTCCCTTCTTCCTCTTTTTCTCTTCCTTTCTTATTGGTTGGTCGGTTCTTGGGTTATAAGGAAGAGATGCATGTGGGCTTACAGTTCTAGAGGGGAACTCCCTAACTACTGAGAAGACATGGCAGCAGGCACCCAGAGCAGGTCAGATCTTCAACTATGTAGCACTGCCTGGCCTGGAACTTGCTATATAGATCGGGATCTAGATTTAAATTCAAAGAGACCTGCCTGCCTTTCTTCTGCCTGGCTCGCACCCCCCACACCCTCTCTCTAGTCATCATGATGCAGACAGGCCTTTCCCGTAGTGCAGTTCCCACCATGCTGTTTGCTTCACTGGCCACAAAACAAGATAACCAAGTGACCACGGCTAAACTCTGTGGAGCCAAAGTAAATTTACCCTTTTTGTCCCCCTTTCTCCTCTTTTCCTTTAGAGATAAGATCTCTGCTTGAAGTCCAGAACAGCTTCAAACTCACAACCCACCTGCCTCTGCCTCCCGAGTGCTGGGGTTTTCCTCCTGCACAGTGCCTATCTTGAGTACTTGATTGAGATGAGAGCCAGTGACAGCAAGTCAAATAATCCAAGTGCTTGATGCAATGAGAGCTGGTGGCAGAGATGCAGAGTGACCCTGAACTGCTCAACAGCAGAAATACATAGTCTCTCTCTCTCTCTCTCTTTCTCTCTCTCCCCGCCCCCTCCCTCCCTCTTTCCCTCTCCTCTCTCTCCTTTCCTTCCTCCTTCTCCTTCCCTCCTTCCCTCCTCCTCCCTCCTACCCTTCCCCCCTCTCTATGTGATGTTCAAATGGAGTCCTCTTCTATCATGCTCCACCCCACATTCTGAGACAGAGACTCTCACTGAACCTGCCGCTAGGTCCAGCTTTTACATAGATCCCAGGGATTTGAACTCAGACCCTCACGCTTGCTCAGGAAGTGCTTTACCCCCTGAGCCTTCTCCCTAGCCTCCATCCCCCACCTCTTAAAGCAAGTAGGTGTTTCTGCTAGCTTGCTAGCTTATGCCTCTTGCATTTTTCCTTCTGCTCTTTAGAGGACACCAGTCTCCCATTTTTCAGGCTTTTTTTTTTTTTTTAAAGCAAGCTGCGATGCCAGCACCTGCCCTTGTTCCTTGGCTGCAGCCATTTCAGTTTCCTGTAAGATATGAGGTTTTCTTCCCTTGCCATATTTACTATGCACAGATGCAGAAGGAGAATTACTCACGTTCTGCAATAAAAATAAGCCGGGCTTTGCCGGCACCTGCTTTCCGCTGTTTAATAACGCCGGGCTCCTTCCTGTATGTGCTTCTGTTTACTCTTCCACAAATTATTTTTGTTCTCAGTTGACAAAGATAAATGGTGGGATTAATATATATTGAAGCCGTCCCTGTGAACAGAGTGCCAGCCCGGGGAAGAGTGGGTATGATTTCCCTCAGGTAAGGCGGGCGTAGAGAACTGGATTAAGAGTCATTTGCTGTGGGGCTTTACGTGATCATGGTCCATTAGTGATACACCGTTTATGAAAATTGCTTTTTCTTAAATAAAAATTAGAATGACTTTCATTAACTTGTCAGGACTGAGCCAAGCAGGCAGCATGCACCACCCCTACCCCCCAAAGGAAAACACAATATCAATGGCAGGGCTTAGTTGTTTTGTTTTTTAATTTAACCTAATAATCTCCAAACTGTTGGGAGTAACCGTGGGGGCGGGGAGAGGAACTTCATGCTTTAGGATTCCAGGATGCTGACCTGCAGTTAAAGGAATGGGAGGAAGGCAGTTTGCAGAGCAAATGCTTGGCGGGGGCTCTAACTTATGCAAAGCTCTCTAATATGAGACTTGGCAAAATATGGAATGAGTGTGAGCTTTCAGTGCTGTGGTATTTTTGCTTTAATTTGACAGCATGTGCTTGAATAATAAAAAGAGACTTTTCAGCTAAGCAGTTCAAAATTGACCTAAGCCTAAGCTTCCCCCAAACACAAGGGCACACAGGGTGGTTGAATATGCAATGGGCACACACAAAAACAGGGTGGTTGAATATGCAATGGGCACACGTGCCTGTGTTCTTAGCTTGTAATCCAATGGGACATCCTTCCTTGCTAGGAAAGAATTCATCTGTGGCTGTGTCTTAAATCATTGTTAAGGCTACTTAACGGTTGGCGTTCTTTTTTGTCTTTTGTTATGATTACGTAGCTCAGATTGGCCTCAACTCTCTTTTTATGCTTGAGGGTGACCTTGACCAACTGATTTTCCTGCCTCTACCCCCCAAATGCTGGGACCGCAGACTTGTGTCACCACATCTGGTTTATCTAGTGCTGAGGATTGAACCCGGGGCTTCCTGCATGCTGGACAAGAAGTGTACTATGCTAGTAAGTTGGTATCATCATCATCATCATCATCATCATAAGTGCTAACTATTTATGATCATATTTGAGATGTATGCCTTTCCTGTTCTGGCTTTGGAACATAGATCACACAATTGTTACATTGGATTTCCAAGTCCCATCTGCTGGAGGGAGTTACTAAAAGGCCGGCCTCTCCAAAATGAGGCAAAAAGAACTCAGTGAGACTGGGGCAAAAAGCTTGGTCAATAGATCTGTGTTCACCAGATGAATTTAGTGCCCCATTTACACAACATCTAGTGCTAGTTTGGAACACTAGGTGCTTAGCTCAGAAATATTTCATTCTCTGTACCAGTCTTTCACATGCAAAAAAATACAGGACCCACAGGCTCAAACATTTCAAGAGGGTTGCTGAGCAGTGGGGCAACACCTACTGGTGTTATGATAATGCAATATGCAAATATATTTCCTTGTGGTGATTATGTGCTTGTGTGTCTTGGGATGCAGTGTGACATTGCTTAACCTCTATCTTTTCTTCTGGCAACAGAATCCCTTTTACTCTTTAGCAGAGGCTCATGGTTTGAATGCGGCTGACTCACCTTCAAAGTGTCAACACTTGATGGCTCAATGTGAAGAGCCTTTCTGGAAAGACATTTGGTCTTGTGGGTTGCCTCAGGGAGATCAAGGCTCAGACTGTTGGTCTACATCTCTCTAACAGCACAGGACTCCTACCCAGTGATGTGGACAGGGGTCATCAGAGGAAAAGGATGGGAAGAGATAGGCATCCTTGAGCTTCCCTATCCTAACAATCAGCACTTTCTGTTTTACACAAATTCAAACTGAGATTCTCCCCCTCCAGTGGAAAAAGACTTAGTATGTCACTTAGCAATAATTTATTAAGATTCCACTTAGTGGGGTTAAGAGTGCTTATATTCTTGAAGAGGACCCAGTTTCTGTTCTGAGAACCCACATGGAAGCCAACAGCCATATATAACTCCAGTTCCAATGCTTCCTTCTGCCTCTGTGGGTACTGAGCACACACATGGTGCATATACATACATTCAGGCAAACACTCATCCATGTAAAATAAAACTAAGTTAAGTCTTATTTCAACAACAACAACAACAACTCTATTTAATGTTATGAAGTTTTAGTTGTATTGGTATCAGCATCATTTAATTTACATTTCTCTAATGGTAGAGGTAAATATAATTAAATTGTTAACAACCCTTTGGAGACCAGACTCCAGGAAATCCTTTTCATTTTCGCAGAGGGGAAAACTGAATCAAGTTGGGAAAATTTTTTTCAGCATCATACAGCTACCAAGTGATGGCACTGCGGCTCAGACTTGAGTCTGGAAGCCAAGATACTACTTAAACAAATATACGTAGACAACACGCACAATGTGCTTTGGGACCAAGTGTGGTGGTGCACACTTCTAATCCAAACACTTGGAGGCTGAGGCCAGAGGATCGGGAGTTCCATGCCAGCCTGTGCTACACAGCAAATGTTTGCCCCGCACTAAATGCTATTAAGGAGCTCTCGGTTTTGTAGATCAATAAATCTGTATGCAGCACCCAGAGGAACCGTGGAGATCTCAAGACCATGGTGTGGTAGAAAAGGTGAAGGGAGGTGCTGCCGAAATCCCAGCACCGGGTCCTTAACCAGCCATGGAATCATGGGGCAGCTGAGAAAGGAGACACACACAGAAGAGATATGGAGAGAGTGACGCCACGCTTTTAGTTCTGAAATGTCACACACAGAGCCATACACTTGAACACTTGGTCCCAGGTGGCGCTGTTTTGGGAGGCTGTGGAACTTTCAGGAGATGAGGTCTAGCTGGCAAACACGCACTCTAAGGGGCTGGCCTTTGAGTTACAGTTCGTTTCCCCATTTCAATCAATCAATCAATCAATCAATCAATCATCTCTGTCTGCTTCTTCTCTTCCTCTGCAGTGTGACTAGCTGTAAGATCCTGGCATAGTGGACTGCGCCACATCAGCTACCCCTGCCTTCCCTGCTGTGATGGACTGTCTCCCCTGAACTGTGAACTAAAATAAACCTCTCCCCTTAAGTTACTCTGCCATGCGTTCGGTTACAGGAGCGAGAAAGTAATGAAAACAGCTGAAGCGTTCCAGGGTAGTATTCTAGAAGATGCTAAGCAGCCACTGAAAGCCACACCTCAGCGGCTCAGCATCCCTGGCCCCTTGTATGTCTAGAGGTGACATGCTCCTAGAGCCATTCATGGTCTCTGAACCTCTCATGCCTCATGCACAGAACTGTAAGAAGAGCGCCCCCTCCTGACTCACTTCTCCATCTTCCCTGCTCATCCCTCTCTTGTTTTTTTGTTTTTCGTTTTTTTGTTTTATTCTTGTTACATCTCAATGGTTATCCCATCCCTTGTATCCTCCCATTCTTCCCTCCCTCCCATTTTCCCCTTATTCTCCTCCCCTATGACTGTTCCTGAGGGGGACCTCCTCCCCCTGTATATGCTCATAGGGTATCAAGTCTCTTCTTGGTAACCTGTTATCCTTCCTCTGAGTGCCACCAAGTCTCCCCTTCCAGGGGACATGGTCAAATATGAGGCACCAGAGTACGTGAGAAAGTCAGATTCCCACTCTCCACTCTCTTTTGTACCCTCTTTCTTTGTCCCATTTCCTCTCCGATTCCCTTGTTTCTTGTGTTTTAACCTCTCCCTCCCTTGCCTCCTGCTTCTCAGAGTTGGCAGCTCTGGGGCAGTAGAAAGGACACTGAAGTTTTAGAGTCATGACGAGTCTCTACTTAGGATGGAGAGAGCAGATATTATCTGCTCTCTTTTAGCCTCTGTCTTTTTGTCCATAAATTGCTGACAATCCTTTCTTTAGAGGTGTATCAGTGAGCATGAGCTGTCTGCTTTCTGATTCTTCTCCAGGTTGGGGAATCTCTGAGCACAGCCATCACATAGCCGCACCATGAGGCTCATCTGGGCCTTCTTGCTTGCTTGGGAATCGACATCATAATTCTTCCAGGGGCCACAAGTCTTCATTCCTCCCTTCCCGAGGTGCACGTGCTGGTATGCGTCCTGCAGTGCTGTGGCAGGTCAGCAGCATCTGTCATCTTGTGAGGATGGAGACCCTCAGACCACTCCCTCCTTCCTAGCTCAGAGCCAATGTCCAAACCCGGAAGGCATCTCTGTACATGACAGTATGCGACTGGAGGGTTCTCTAGGACTTGGATCTCACACATCCACAGCCCAGTCAGTTGTTAGCATCCATGTAGCCTCATCCATCTTCCAGTTTCCTGCAAATCGCCCCCTCCAAGAAGCCTTCTATGACCCCATCCTCAGTCCCCTTGAGCTTCTTGGTAACATTTTACAGAGTGGTTATAAACAACTAATGTATGTCTGTAAGCAACACAGGACAGTCTTACTGATAGAATTATTCTGCGTTATAGATTATCTATAAATGATTAATAAACTAATGCTGAACACGTGTGTGAGTGAACATGTAAAGGGAAGTGTGTGTCCATATCTAACTTGCAAGGCTGAGTAAACTCTTCATTTCTCCCCATACACCACAGTGAGGAGGATCATGGAGCCTCTCTACTTGTAGAGTATAAGTCACACTTGGTTGAAGCTAGGTCACACCCAACCTAGACACTGCCTAGCGGAGCTCACAGGTGGTCCGCACTCTGCATATGAACCGGTAAATGTGTTGACACCAAGGGGACAATATGCGTAGGGTGAGTTCACTAGGTATGATTCAGAGGTGGGAGGCAGGGAGCCCAGATTCTCAACCTTCCTAACACTGTGACCTCTTTAAGGCAGTTCTCAAGTAGTGGTGAGGCCCAACCATAAAGTTATTTCATTGCTACTTTATAACTATAATTCTACTACTGTCACGAATCGTAACGTAAACATATAATATGCAGGGTATCTGATATGCGACCCCCAAAGGCAGTGGCCCACAGGTTGAGAATCACTGGTCTAAGTCCTTCAGCAACTGCTATGTTCATCCCTGAGCATTCTCTCTGGTGAGAACCAGAAATAAGGTCTCCATGAAATATGCTGTAGCATTGTTGTGGTTGTTCTAATCAATGCCTAGATTTTAAAGTCATGATACATCTTATTTCAGCTCTAGCGCTGGTGCTATTGCATTGTCAGTTTGCCATTATTACTGGAATCCTATAAAGTCTTAGAAATTGTATATGTGCCCTTGACATGCCATGCCTCTCTATGAGCTTTGGGTGTAATTCTATCAACTTTTCTGACTTATCCTTGAACCTAGTGGGATTGTCTGGTAGAAATGGAACTTGATAAGCTGGGGCTCTGATTTTCGTTCCTGCCTCAGGAAGTACGGCCATTTGACCTCCCACTTCCTGGGCACCCGTCTCTTCATATGGAAGATGGGAGAATGGCCCTGAAGTTTGAAGCCCTGGTGGGTCATGGGGATTACCTGAGTTATGAACTGCACTGCAAACCCAATGGCCTGTACATAAGGTGAGATACCATAAGCCTTGCAGGATCCAACTTCCTTGGGTACCTGCCTCTGCATCTAAGAGCCCAAGAAGTAGAAAAAGAAGGGAACCCCAAGGTCACGTGGTGGATGAGGTTGACTTAGATGGAGCTGTAACTTGTAACAAGACTTCAGCAAGTGAAAACAGGTGAAAGCATGTGTCAGAAAGGCTACATCAGGTGTGTAAAGATGGGAAGTCAGTTATGTGACCTCATTTGGGACCCGAGAGTCTGAGCTCTGAGATGTGAAAGGACAAACCTCATCTTTGCTTTCCTGGAGTAGAGTGTGTTGAGATCTCAGAGAGTAACAGGAAGGCTGAATGGATTTAGGGCAGTAGTTCTCACCCTGTGGGTCACTACCACTTTGACAAACTTCTATCTTCAAAAATATTTATATTATGATTCATAAAAGTAGAAAAATTACAATTGTGAAGGAGCAACAAAAATAATTTTATGGTTGGGGATTGCCAGACCATAATTACAGGGTCACAGCATCAGGAAGGTTGAGAACCACTGATCTACATGGTCAGCTTAGTGGATGCAATGACTCTCTAAGAAAATGGAGGAACAGCCTCGCAGCTCAGCCAGCTCTTTTCTCTCTCTCTCTCTCTCTCTCTCTCTCTCTCTCTCTCTCTCTCTCTCTCCTTCCCTCCCTCCCTCCATCGCTTCCTCCTCCTCCTTCTCCTCTTTCTATCTCATTCTCTTAAAACTACTCATTTTTAGCAAGGGGTCATGAAGATAATCTCATTTTTTTTTCAAGACAGGATTTCTCTGTGTAGCCTTGGCTGTCCTGGACTTGCTTTGTAGACCAGGCTGGCCTGGAACTCACAGCAATCCACCTGCCTCTGCCTCTTGAGTGCTGGGAGGCACTCACCAACACCTGGCTCATTTCTTTTTTAAACTGCAAGCTGTAAGGAATTTAAGTTTCCTAGGTCTGGCTGGGGCCCAGTTGGCCTAAAAGAAATTTAAGGTCACATCTAGTTAGGAGCTTGGGAGATCTAGGAATAACATGAGACTCAGAATTGACTTGGCCCACAAGGATAGCTTCAAGCCATCTGCAGCAATTCGGTGTTGTTTGGAGTAGATAGAACTGACAAGGATTTGCTTAGCTGGTTGCTACACTCACTGTGGCCTTCCAGGGGATAAAATTTTTGAGCTGGGCATGGTGGCGCATGCCTTTAATCCCAGCACTTGGGAGGCAGAGACAAGTGCATCGCTGTGAGTTTTGAGGCCAGCCTGGTCTACAAAGTGAGCCCAGGACAACCAAGGCTACACAGAGAAACCCTGTTTTAAAAAAACAAAAAAACAAACAAACAAACAAAAAGTTTTTTTTTCTTTTCCCAAGAAGTCCCCAAAGTCAGACCAGTGCAGGTTGGTCTGCTGGCTTTTCTGTGAGCTCTTGCCTAGGACTATCTACTGAGGTGAAATCAGCCTTTCGCCTCACCTGAGGGTTGTGCCCCTCAGACATGATGCTGGTTCCAGGTGAGAAGCGTTTGTCAACTTGTCAAAGATTCCCTTATATCCACTGCACTTTTGTCTGTGTGTATTTGATACCTTCATATGGCTCACTTAAAACATTAACACACTTTTTGTAAGTCAATGCAAAGTCACAGTCCTCATTAAATTTAGAGAAATCTTCAGTTAGGTGAAGTGGTAAAAGAAATACAGCATTTCCATTTGATTGAAGTTTAAAAGCTAAGAGGCCTCTAGAGTGGGCGTTGCCAAACCAGATCCTCTTAACCGGTTCCAGCTCAAATGTCTCTTTACCTAAACATTTTTTAACAGGACCCTGGGCATATAAGTTTACAAAATGGGTATACACATCAAACATTTGCTGATAGTAAATCATAATCTTGTTTTAAAACTAACCCGTTTATTGCAGGCTAGGCAAGTCTAAAACGATAGGGCCTCTAACAGCCTTTCAGTTCCTTGAGTCTCTGATGGCAGACTTCACTGTGACGGCAGAAGCGGTGTTGTAGGCCCAGGCCTCACCAGCCACTGCGTTCCTGCAGGAAGCACAGTGCCAAATGCCAATGGCTTGTCTCTTCATCTTGGTCTTGCCACAGAAGGAGCCCGTGTACTTGGCGCGCCGGCTGATTTCAAGTTTCTTCGCCATTTTCTGGAGGGAGGCGCCATAACGGGTCTCGTGTTTCCTGAGGATCTGGACCTTCTTCGGGCGTTTAGCCATCTCACAGGAATGGAAGCAGAAGCCTGAAGAGCTAACGGAGATTTTGTTTATATAACTTTAATATTGAAAGCATAAGTTTACATTAAAAATAGTTGAGAGTGGCAGAAATATGTTTAGAGTCATTTCAGAGATAATTGGAAATCCATCCTAAAGGCAAAGCAAAATGCGTTCATGATGGTGAAACCTGAGCCAGCAACTTAAACAGCAGTGTTAAAAGAGAAACATTCTAACACTTCAAAGCTACGCTAACTTCGTACTTGAACATTAAAGCATGCTTGAAATGATTAAAAGCCTTCGTTTTTCAGCTCATAACTGTAATAGTTTAAGTCTCACCTAATGTCTCAGGTAACTTTGATGTTGAGCAGAATGGTGAAAATTCATAATCAAGGCCTCGGCAAATGATGCCACACATGCCTCAGGTCCCCTAAGTGGGTTATTTTTAATTAATTTTTGGTCATTGAACTTTCAGAAGCAGAATGTGGCTGCCATTTTCTTTCAGGACTACACATTCGGTTATGTGACCCCATTTAGGGTCCAGGAGACTGGACAAATTTCATTTTTGTCCAGTGTGAGGACAGACTATTCTGAAAACAAAAGAGTCTTCAAGTTTACAATACAATTGAATCACAAACCTTACACACCAATATGTGCCAAGGGTCATCACCCAGGGCAGAGATCAAAATCAAATTAGAAGTGTTTAGATATTTTAAATGGCTACATTTTGCATTTAAAAGCACTTATACAATGTCCTAGAATTTTCTCTTAGTTTATACACCTAAAAAGCTTGCTCTCTGGTTCTTTTTTTCAACCTATGATTTAAAGCAAACTTGAACCATCTTCCAAAAAATCTCACAAAACACAACGTTGACATCCCCTGCCCATTACTCAGAAGAGTGAACTGCACAGGATGGGGCCAGTGTGTGGTCAAATGTGGGAAGCTGAAGCTATCGCCCTCGCTAAGATGGCGCCTGGCAACCTGCCAGGCAGGATGACTTACAATTCTGCTCCTGGTAAACAAGTCCTTATTTGGGTTGTGGGCCGTGCTTTCCTCTGACGTATGCACCCCGCCTTGTCGGGAATCAATTGGAGCTACCGACGTAAGGGCTGCTGATTGGTTGAGGCAGAGGATATAAAGGGGCGCGGAGGTTTTGGGGGAGGAGAAGCGAGCGGGAGAAGAAAAAGCTTGCTGAAAAGGTTCCTGAATAAACTGCCTGGAGAAGAACTCTCGGGTCGTGTCCTTATTTTCCGCTGGTCGGAAGGGACGTGACAGTCAAATTACCTTCCATGTGTAAAAGTCTCACCATCTCAGGTAAAGGCTGCCCAAGGAGTAGATATGACAAATGATGTGAGCACGCTGAATGATCTACCATTTAGAACACTGCCAGCAGGCTGGAGAGATGGCTCAAAGGTGAAGAGCACTTCCTGCTCTTCGAGAGGACCCAGCCTCCTCCCAAACTCCACCTGGCAACTTATAACTGTCTAAATGCCATTACAAGAGCACCTGATACCCTTTTCTGGCCTCTCTGAGCATCAGGCACGCAGGTGGTTCACAGTCATACATGGAGGCAAAACAGCCATGCACATAAAATGAGTAAAAAATTTAAATAGCCACAAAGGAGGAGGAGGAGGGGGAGGAGGAGGAAAAAGGAGGAGGAGAAAAGAGGAGGAGGAGGAGGTGCTGGTGCTGGTGCTGGTGCTGGTGGCAGCCAGTTTGGACCATGAGACTGTCATGTATTTGGTCTTACTAATATTGTCGCTGAAAATGCATATTTTAAATCTCACTTTTCACCCAAGAGCATTGGTACCGACTCCTTCACCTCTTTTGTTTAGCATGACATCAGTATTAAATTTGTTTCAAGTTTTGTCTGGTGCACACAGTTCCATGGGCTTCCTCTATTCAGAGAGTGTATCTGAATGCGGTGGACATGCCTACATCTGTCCACCTGAGGGCCCCAGAGAGTTACGTATTCCAAGGCACTTGAAAAAACAAAAACCATTTCAGCTGCCAGTTCCAGGCAAGTACATTGAATGTCTGTATTGCTGGACCAAATCTTTTTTTTTTTTTTTTTTTTTTTTTAATGATACTATTTATTTATTGAAAAATAAAATCATTCATATTACATCTCAATTGCTATCCCATCCCGTGCATCCTCCCATTCCTCCCTCCCTCCCACTTTCACCCCATTCCCCTTCCCTTGTGACTGAGGGGGACCTCCTCCCCCTGAATATGATGCTAGGGCATCAAGTCTCTTCTTGGTAATCTGCTATCCTTCCTCCAGTGCCAACGGGCCTGCCCATCAAGGGGACATAGCCAAATATGGGGCACCAGAGTTTGTGTGAAAGTCAGGCTGGACCAAATCTTTATCTTTCTTTGTTTTTAATGAGTTTTTAACTTTATTTAACTTTATAGCTTAGATTAAGAGACATTTTAAGTAAAATTCTTGTAGCCCAAGAATGTAGGATTTAGACTTAAATGCTATGCCCTGTCCTGTAAGAAAATTCTGCTGATCCTTGGCTCACTTGAGAATTCAGCAGCCAGTCTGGGAATCAGTATGTCACTGCCTCTTGACTAAAAACGGGCCTCTTGCATTCTGCACCTCCTACATCCTGGGCTGTGGATGTCTGGTCTCAAAGTCAGAAAACACTGTGTGACCCCGATTTCACCAGGAAGTAACACATGATAGTTAACTTTCTGATAAATACATTACTGGTAATCTCTGTGGGATATAATACATTTAGGAATGATGGATCTCCCCCAAGCCCTTCCAGATCTTTCCACAGACATTTACTTGCTTGTCTCTCTTAGGCTTACAAAATACACGTGAGAGAGTATCCTATGTAAAAGAATTGGTCCTGCTTAAGTAACCAGCATCATAGTACCTGGCCCAATGCTCGCTGTACCTTGGCCATCTTTCACAGGGTTAAACTGACATCCTTTAAGCGCCTGTCAGCCGTCCTTTCAACTGAACAGTCTTTCTGAGACACATGAAGCATAACCCAGTGATGTCAACAGATGCATCCAGGCTGCTTTGAGCTGTCACTCCTCCAGTCCCTGAATTGAGTCGAAGCTTCCCCTATGCACCTGGCTCTGTGGCTACCCGGGAGCTAAGGTGGAGCCCTCTCCCTGAGGTTCCATGCCTGTCTCTGAAATGAAAACAAACCTCCACTCAAACTCCGTCCTGTGCGAAGAGCATGCATTATCCCCTGTCATGATCTCCTGTTTCTCCTCCCTGGTTTTCACAAATGTTACCAGTTTCAGGGCTTTTGAAATTATTACCAAATAATAGTTTAATCAGCCCTCTGGGTTTGGACAACAAAACCGAGGGACGCAGCTCTTGAGCCCCTTTAATCCCAGATAATTGCTCCAGTGCTTCGCGGGGGTGGTGGTGGTGGGGGCGGTCTGGAACTCTCTGGCTGGCTTTGCTGAGTGGGTCTCCTAGAAGGGGGTTCTAGGGGGGCGTTTTCTGTGTCTACTGACAAACTTTTTTTTTTTTTTTTTTTTTTTTTTTTTTTTTTTTTTTTAAACAAAGCTTCTATTTACAAAGGTCCCTTTTCCTTCTGGGACAACTGGCAGCTCCCCTGAGGACCAAGCACTTCTGTTGAGAGTTATGATGGTCGGCTAAGTTTTTTGCTTCTTTCTTTTTTTCTTTCCTTCCTTTTCTCTCCATTTTCTTCCTCTCCTCTCTTCTGCTTCCTCCTTCTTCCCTGTGTGTTTTGTTTCGTTTTGCTATTTTGTTTTATTTAACAAAGTTGGAGAGATGGCTCAGGAGACTGCTGCTCCCAGAGACTGAAGCGCCCCCCAACTAGACCTAGGCTTCCTACACACATGTAACTGATGGGCAGCTTGGTCTTCCTGTGGGTCCCCTAGCAATTGGAGTAGAGGCTGCCTCTGACATGAACATAGTTGCCTGCTTTGAGATCAGTTTCCCTAGCTAGGCTGTCTTGTCTGGCCTCAGTGGAAGAGGATGTGCCTAGTCCTGTTTCGACTTGATGTGTTGGGGTGGGTTGGTGGTGGTGGGCTCCCCTTTTCTGAGGAGAAGGAGAGGAGGGAAAGGGTGGAAGGGTGAGACTGGGAGGAGAAGAAGAAAGGGGCTGCGAAGTGGGATGTAAAGTGAACAGATTAAATAAATAAATAGGAGGTATGAGAGGGGGAGGGAGAGACACAGACGCATAGGCTGCTTTTCCAAGGGACACAGGGTATATTCCCAGCTCTTGCATGGTGGCTCACAACCACCTGCCACTTAAGTCTCAGGGGATCCAGCTTCCTCTTCTGGTCTCCAAAGGTACCAGGAACGCATATGATACACGTACACCCATGCAAGCCAAACATTTATACACATAAAATAATAAAATAGTTTTGACAGCCTCTGGTGAGTCTGGGCTTTCCTGTGCTTACAGTTTCAGGTAGGTCTGGGTGGCAACGCACATCCCTGGGGTAGACTCCACTCTCATCACCAGGATTATGTCAGTCCTGCCGAGACTCTTTGTTACATATCTACCATTTTGCAAGTAACTAGTGCTTTCCAGTGTTTACTGTGTTAGTAGTGTCTCTCGTGGAGATCCCCGACACTCTGTAAGAAGCTGCCATCCAGTCTAGCTAAGTATGTTACACCCTAGGCAGCAAGAAGAACAGCGGCTGGCCACTGGCCTGGAAGGGACACCAGAAAGAGTATTTGCTACACGCTGATAGGAATGACTTCTGAGGCAGATCTTGGAAGGTGAGGCTGTTGGCACTGGGCACAGGTTCTGACCTTGTCAGTTGTGGGTCAACACAGAAGGTGAGAGATGGGAGGTGAGAGTCACTTGGTTTTGTTTATTCTCCAGTAACAAAATGTTCTGGAAGTGGTTTTTGCTGTGGCTCAGTATTGTTCCAGTCCTCAGAAACTAAGAATAGGGAGATGACTCCAAACAGGCCAGGCTTCTGCTTCCAGGAGCTTTGCTGTCTGTGAGTCAGACATCATCCTCATGGGACAACTGAGGACACAGGTCAGGGACCTTAGTAACATTATTGCCAAAGGTGGTGAAAGCTGGGTCTGGGACTCAGTTCAAGTTCTGTACCTTAGGAACGTTGGTACTTAACCAGAGCCATCTGCTGATGATTTCTGCACTGCTCTCTCTCTGTTGCAATGGGACCCGAAGACATCCAGCACAGAGGCAACTAGGAGAAGAAAATGTCCCTTCAGGGTCTGTGAGAAATTTCTACACTGGAACCCCTCCCTCCCACCCCAACCACAGCAGCATTTACCACAACCCCAAGACTAGGAAAGAGCTTATATTCCATTCTTGGATGAATTTATAGAAAGGACAAACATGGCACATGAAAACAAAGGGATGTTATACTGAGTTTTGGAAACTAAAGGAAGGCTACCCTTCGCTGTGGTGTGGACAGGCCTGCAGGATGTTGCGGAAGTGAGACAAACCAAGCACAGAAAGACGAGGAATGGATATCTCATGTAATGTGAACTCTACAAGAAACAAACTGTACAACTGAGGGTAGAATTAGTTGTCAAGGGCTTGGGGAGGAAGAAATAAGGAGGTGTTAGACAAAGGGTGAATCCTGTCAATTAGGGCAGTTAAGTCAGTTCCAGGAATGTAAGGGACAGTGGTGGCCGTGGTGCCTCTAAAGAGCTCTAAAGGGTGCCCCTTACGCTGAGCGCTCTGAGCACATGAAGTCTGAGGAGCACGCAGGGACAGGGCCTTTTTATGACAGACATGCAGCTTCATGCATGGTACGTGTGCAACAAGAAAGTGAATTCTATGAAATAAAAGAAAGCTAGTGACGTCACGCATGAGGCCCTGAAATAAACCAACCAATCAAACAAGCAAACAAAAAACAAAAACATGAAGGAAAAATCACTTGTGAAAATCCACAGACAGGCAGATTACAGAAGTCACTATATCAAAGTGCCCCAGGAATGTGTGTGTGAGCCCCCATGGATGTGATAGAACTGAGTCGTCTTTGAAATCATCCTGGAGAGGAAGCAGCTGGGCATGGCGGCAGGAAGGGAGCTGATTTCCGGAGTCAGAGCTTTTTGCCTAGCCTTTAACCTTTCCACGCACACCCACTCCACGCTGGCCTGTATTTTGTACTGATAACCAGGAGTGAGAGACAGCAGCATAGTAGGAACAGCTGTACTGAGGAGTTAAGGGAAACTACCAGAATATGTGGGTGATGCAATCCTAAGAAACGAAGTGACAAGGCCTATCTCTGTTAAGCAGAGATGCGCCTGTACGGTAAAATGGTGTTCTGGTTTTCGTTTTTGTTGCTTGTTTCCCCTACCCCCTTAGGATTTTAAAAGTCTCCTAAAGTGGGTCAGGCAGGTAGATGTCTAATTCCGCTAAGAACCTCCATTTGGCCACCAGAGGGCGGATGAGACCAGCAAATTACCTTCCAGACACTTCCATTTTGGTCCACCTGAACTCTAGGCAATTAGTAATGACTGCTGCGAAGTGCCTCTTAAACTGGATTAAAGGTTAAATAAAAATGGCCATGAGCTTATTTGGGTATGATTGGAGGAAGATTATGGGATAGGAGAATAGTTTTGAAAAGAGTTTCTGAGGTCTTCTCTGTTAAAGTGCTGCCTGGGCCAGCCGGTGGCTTTTCTCACCTGTCTGCGCCTCAGCTCGCATTTGGTACAGAGACCATCAGAATGTCCGCAGGTGCGCCTCTGAAGTTCCAGGATGTCACCTCAGTCCTGCTGCACCCTTCTTATGCAGAACATCAGAAGTGTAGGTTAGATGGGGCAATGGTGTGCCTTGAGCTGCTCGAGCCCGCTCTGATGCTGGCTCCCGGGTTCTCGCTGTTTAGGATGATTCAGAGAAGACTAGAGTGGACAGAAGGGCAAAGCCCCTACTTTCATGGCTGCCTCTCTGTGCCTGGTAGAAAGACAGTTTGAGATCAGGGTAGTAACTGCTCCATGGAAACTCCATGCTGAGAAGAGGACCACACGCCGGGGGCGAGGGGGGGGGGTTGCATCACTGCTGCCAAAATTGCACTTTTCCCAGCAGGAAGCAAAAAGGGCCTCATGAGAAGATAATCATAGGTTCAGACAGGTCTTACTATATACTCTTCCCTGGGTACCTGTGCTGGGTCCCTACAAAAAGCTCAGTGGGTTTGGTCAGCTGTTCTCTGTTAGGCTTTGTCAGGAAGGGAGGAGAGTGGGGGAGGGGGAGACTTGAACAGGACCCAGTTGCTTCTGGCCTTTGATGCACTTCCTCTTCCTCTCAGCCTCCTAAACAGAACTTCCTCGCCCTGGCAGCCATGTGGTCTTCTCAAAGCCACAGCTGAATCCTGTCTGCAGGTTTCCAACATTCACAGGACCAGTGCCATCATGCCTTCCGGAAGCCTCTGTCTTCCCTGTCCGTGCAACTGGGTTAAGCAGTGTAGCTCCTGTGAAGGAGAATGTGGTGGCTTCTCACAAAGATAGATATGTTCTCACGCTAGCACCTACCCATGGCGCCCTTTGGTATTTGCCAAAATGAGGTGAAACTGAGATCCACACAGAAGGGCTTCAGGCAGATGTTCACAACAGGTTTATCTACGGTTACCAGAGTGGGGAGGCCACCGAGATGTTCTTCAAGAATGAGACTTTAGTACAACCTCTCAAAGGAGTGTCATTCCACAATCATCATCACCATCATCACCATCATCACCACCATCACCACCACCACCATCACCACCATCACCATCACCATCATCACCATCATCATCATCACCATCATCACCATCATCATCACCATCATCACCATCACCACCACCACCACCACCACCACCACCATCATCATCATCATCATTATCCAGGCATTGAAAAGACAGGAAACATCTTTGAAACGGTTTTGCTAGAGAAACAAGTTGAACTGACAAAGCTTCATCATACATGATTTCCACCTTCTAGGCATTCTGGAAAAGGCAAAGCAACGGAGATTGTAGGCTGGTAGGCTTAGGCAGGGGAGGGTGGGGCACGCATAGAGAGGAGCTGGGGTAGATGTGGAGGGTTTAGGGTGGGGAAAATACTTACAGGATACCTGTGCAGGGTGCATGATGCTGTGCGCTCTTCACAACCCGTAGAACACACAGCACAAAGAACAAGCCCAAGTGTGAGCCAGACCTCCACTGATGACAGCATCCACACTGACTCCTCATTCAAGCAGATGCCACCCTGACACAGCTAGTGAAGGAAAACCCTGAGTCGTGGCGAGAGTGCTTGTGCCAATTTAGCCTTCCTTGATTGTCTCAAGTTTCTGAAAATCTGAAACTACTCTTAAAAATAGTCTATCCACTTTCTAAAAACTCAAAGAAACCACCAGCCTAGATGATGTTCTTGCTCATGGCTGACATTTGGGCTAGGCAGAGGACTGGGCTAGGCAGAGGACTGGCTCTCGCTAGGCTCTCAGTGTCCCTTGGTGCTTAGGGGTCAGACCCCTGGCACTCTGTGGCCTTTTAGCTGTAGGGGTCCCTTCCTGCCTTCCTCTGAGGAGATGATGTCATGGGGCTGCTTGGTAAACTCTGGAACAGCTGGGTTGTCCTTGTGACTTTACTGTCAAGTGCAGAAGTGAAGCTAAACTATTGGTGTTCTAGAACTCAAGGTGTATGTGCTCTGCAGGCTTCCAGCAGAGAAAGTGTGACCTGGATTAGAGCTGGGTCTTCCCACCTCAAAGACTGGATTAGGAGTGGTTCTTCACACGCCATTTGATTTAATTAAGTAAAAATCCCTCACAGGTGTGCTCGGCCACTTAGGGGTTTTAGCTAATTGCAGATGCAATCAAAGCGACAACTGAAATAGCCATCATGCGATCCAAGGAAGAAACCTCCCGCAAAGATATTTTAATTAAAAGTGCCCTGGTGTAGGGGGTGGGAGGGGGCAGGGCGGGAGGAAGAAGGGACCAAAGCCATTTCTCAAGTTAGCCTACAATGTCCTGGAATGGCTTTGTCCAACAAAGATACAACCCAGGCCACAGAAGCAGGTCAAATACTTTAGTGACCATGCTGGACTGGCAAAACCATGCATGATGTTAATTCACAATGTATTACGTACAATGCAGCACACCCAGACCATCATCATTTCCAGCCTCCAAACTCAGCAATGTGATGTGTTACACTCTTCCCTGCTTTTCTTTTACATTAATCTTGGGAATCTACTGATGCTTGAATCTAGGGCAGGGCTTGCTGGTTCATGGCTTTAATCCTAGGACTTGAAGGCAGAGGCTAATGGATCTCTGTGAGCCCAAGGCCAGTCTGATCCATATAGTGAGTTTTAGGAGATCCAGTGATACATGGAGAGACCCTGTCTTAGAGAGGGAGAGAATTGGGGGGTGGGGGTGGGGGAGGAGACAAGGAAGAGGAGGAGGAAGAGGAAAGAATGAAGGAAGGAAGGGAGCTGAATCTGTACTTAGATTTCATAAAACTGTTTTTTGCAAAGGTCAATACCAGTTCAAAACTCCCCCAGACGTCCCCAGAGACGGAACTGAACATCAGTTCTTAACTCTAAGTTAGATATACACAGGTTTGGTTCTCAGGTCTGCCAACTCCTTTCCTGATTGGTTCTCAGGCCAACTCCTTTCCTGCCGCTCAGCATCACATAACAGTGGGAGATGTGGTTCCGTTGTTGTTAACACAAGGCCTTCCAGCTACCTCAAGAACTTGTGGGTTCCACCGACCTTCCCCCTGCAGTGAGTCTGTGAGAGCCCAGGTGAGAGGAACTGAAAGTGAGTGATCTTAGGGCTAGACAGACAGCTCGGCAGAAAGGAGCTCCTACTGCTCTGCCAGAGATCTGGAGTCCAGTTGTAGGCACCCATGTCAGGTGGCTCTCAAGAACCTATAACTCCAGCTCCAGGGGGCCTGATGCCTCCAGCCTCTGTGGGCACCTATACTTAGTGCACATACCCACACACAGACACCAGCACACATACTATACTAAAAAACAATACAAATTAATTCAGCTGCCAAGGCTAAAAGTACATTGTGATATCTCATTTGTGAGTAATGGGAAGAGACCCCTATTAGAAATGTCTCTCACCCAAGATGAAGAAGAAGCGCCCCAATGGTTATTTACATAATACATCATACCAGTGAGTCTCTCATTTATCATCTAAGACGTCTATGCTCTCTGTGAGCTACCCTGTGTTCAGTGTAGATCCTCAAGGAAACATCCGGAGTGTCTTCCCAAAGGAAGATGTGCCCAGCCCACACAGGAGAAGAGTAGGATTGAAACAGGGGGTCCTCTAGGTGCACAATGATGAGTGCCTGGTCACCACTCCACAGCATTGTCCTTCTAGAATGTCCCCAATCCAGGAACTCAGAGGAGGGATGGCACTCACCTGAGACACTGTAGTCTTTGACCACAATCCCTGGGCTGCCAGGCAATGACGTCCAGCTGGTACTTAACCTTCTGACAGAAGCTGGAAATGTTAGCAGCTTTGGGACTCAGAGCCCTCAGAGAGCTGGACAGATACCTAAAGAGGGATTCCTTATGGAGGAGGGGGCTTCTACAGGGTAAAAGAGGGAAGTTAACAAGATTAATCCATCAAACACACACACATACACACACATACATACACAGATACACACACATACATACACACACATACATACACACATACATACACACACATACAAATACATACACATACACACACACACACACACACACACACACACACACACCACTGCTTGCTATCACAAAGGGTCAGTGAATCTTTGCAATCTGTGCAACAGCACATTTCTCATTTTCTCGTAGTTCAATAGTAAAACATCAGACTGAGCTGTATGAATGATCACCTCTGTATGGAAAGAACACAATTAGAAATCAAACTTTTCATAGGATCCAATACAGTAAATTCTATAGTGTTCATTGTAATGGTAGGTCTTGTTCAACTCAGGCAACAAATGTGGTTGGCTCCCTTGAGCATGTGTGGTATAGATGCCACCATATTGTTTTGGCAATGGTGCAGTGTCTTAAAGAAGGGCACCCTTGTTGTCCAGACTTGTCACAGGGATCTGGCGGCACAGTGTCCTGGTGGTATGAAGTGAAATTTGGGAGTAAACCCTGGTCTGCTGGTTCTGAAATCTGTGTTTCTGGGCCACTGTGGCCACACATTGGATTCGCCAGAAGTCCATCAGCTGGCCCATTTATGTTCTGCAATGTGATGCTCATCTCTGGGTCTGATGTGAACTCTTCCTTGCAGGATCCTTCCCTTCTATTCCAAGTAGACCTGAGAATTATTTATTGTAAACTGCAGACCTACATATCTAACTCACACGTGGAACTAAACATGTCATGTTCTGGTTTAGTGTCTAAAAAAGAAAATCCTAATATCTTAGTTATTTACTCACTGTAATGATAAAATAACCTGAGGGTGAAAAAGCAACCAGAGGGAAGGAGGATTGATTTCCATTCCCAGTTGACTTCATGGCACAGCACGGCATACTAGACAAGTCAAGGTGGAAGGAGACTGGAGACGTTGGTCACACTGCATCCTTGATCGGACAGAGCAATGGAAGCTGTTGCTCATTTTTCTTCTCCTCTTACATAGCATTCTGGAGAGGGAATGCTGCTACCCACAATGGATGGTTCTTCCCACTAAGATCATCAATCAGGATGATCTTAGGCAGGCATGATGAGAGGCCTGTCTCACAGGTGATTCTGGATTCTATCAAGTTAACACTATCCCATAGACTGGCTAGTCTAATTCATGCTCATTAAGTGCAATGACTTAGGTGAAGGTCTTGAATCTCACACACACACACACACACACACACACACACACACACACACACCTGGGACTTGATAGATAGTATTTCTTCTCTTTGTCTATCTCAAATCTACACACATTCTTATGCATTCACAAGCCCAAGCACATGCACACTCACATGCAGTACTCTTGCACACACATAAATTCTATACACTGCCTCAAACATGCATTCATGAGGCTAGCATGCACAAGCACCTGCACGTGCTAGGGAGGGTGGCAAAGGTGTGCATTGGACTCATATTCATGTGTGATTTGGGGGCACCACTGTTGAAGAAAAGAGAAAGAATCCATAAATCAAGACAGAGTTTCTTAATGGCTTTGGGTGTAGCTCAGTGGTTGAGCAGTTGCCTAGCCTGTGTGATGGCCTGGGTTTGGTCCCCACCCTTACAAATAAACAAGAAAAGAGTGTCCATCCTGCTGTGTTGATCTTTCATGTGTTCATGAAAGCAATCTTCATGGCAGACTCCTCATCCCTCTGGGCCTAGTTTTCTCATCTGATAAAGGCATGGAAGATGAAAGAGACTCTTGCATCTCAGAAGGATTTTTTTGATAAATATCAGCAACATTTCTGGCCCCATGGAGGCAGGAGTTCAAAGCTCAGCTTCATCCCATGGTGGTTCATGCATTGCAAGTCTGGCTTTCTCCTCGGCCTGTTGAGAGTAGGAAATGAAACACTGGGTCATAACTGCTGGGGATGATGGGCTTGCATTTGTGGCTGTCCAGCAGAATACATGGTTCCCACCCACATGGGGTAGCTGCCTCTTCTGTCTTCTCTCTTGTGAGTGGCAGAAGGAACCCCACTTCTACACCTTCTCTGAGAAGCAGAAAATCTTCCTGTCTCCTCCGAGTGAACTCAGCACTGTGTCCAAACATCATATGAGCAGCAACAGGAGGAAACCCCTCACACCCACTCTGGTACACCTTGGTGTTTGCCGTTATTAGAACAGCAAACTGAGTGTTGTTGATTCACAGGCTTTGTGGTTTACCAAGCCCAGCAGCTCAGTTCCTCTTCCTACCCAGTGACTCATGAATACACATCAAAATCCTAAATAGTTTATTTACTGTTTGAATGTCTTTTTTGCTTGTTGTCCTATTTCCCACTGGACAGATAGCCTAAGATGCTTTCCTTACTCACAGAAGCAAATATGTAAACAAGAAATACTCTTTTAGGAATAAAGCAAAGACAGAACACCAGGAACTTTATGGAAAAGGGAAGAAAAATCTACTAGAGGATTTTACTTTAAAAAAAAATCTCAGTTCTAATTTAGAACCAAGCACAATTCTTATTCAAAGAGTATTTCGCATTAGGTGAAATTATGAAAGAACCTTACTTAGAAGAATGCTGAACAACAGTGGTGACCAGGGGAAGGGCTGGGCAGATGAGGAGGTGGTCCTGAACCCTGGCTTCGCTGTGGGGAGTGAGAGAGATTGGTTGTTAGCCTAACCTACTTCATAGGCCGTATGTGACGTTGCCATGCTAGCTGTGTCCTGCAACCGGACCATTTAGTTCCTGGGGAGGACTGCTAGAAAAAACCAAACGGTAGGACTCATGGTTATGAGAACTAAATCTGTATCGCGGCGGAGTGCTTGTGAGCCACGCACATGTTGCATTTAGAGACCACAGCCTTGGAAAATGCTGCCAAGTTAGTCTATGTTGCAATTCACAGAGTAATTTTTCCTAAGCCCTCTATCTACAGGATGTCAGAGGCGGTACGTTCTTAGACTATTGCCTCCCACATCGACAGTGCTGTTGCAAACTTCCTGAGGTTCGCCCTCCAGGAAGAGCTTCCCAAAGGTGCTTCCTTGGTGCGAGTTAGAACTTGCATCTTTAGACACTTGCCAGCCACACTCCCTCTGAGAAAACTTCTAGTCCCTTGCCCTGAGACGGGTTTGGGACACTAGAACAGCGCATATCTCAGTCCTGTGTGGAGGAATGCTGAGTGAATCTATCAACCGTCAATAAAGTGCTGTCTAACCAATCAGCTGGGCAGAAGGACAGGAAATGGAAGGCGGGACTTCCTGGAGGAGAGGAGAAAGTTTAATGGTTGGGAGAGGACGAGGGAGCATTGACGAGGATGGGGAGGGAAATGGCCCTAGGATCACCATAGTGGCAAGTGCTTGGGTATAATTAAGTTATGAGGCTTAGAGTAGTTTGTTTAGTTTACAAGTAGATTTGTATCAGTTTAGATTTCTGCCCACGGTAGAGCTGACAGACTAAAAATACCTTCAGTCTCCCTTGTCAGTTATTGTGTAGACCAAATGATGCAAATTTAATGTAATAATTCTGTGTAGACTTTTTTTCTGAAGGTCTCCAGTCAGTTCAGAATTTCTGCCTTTCAGAGCCATTTCCCCCTAAAGTGGTCCTGAGTTTGTCCCTCTGCTGCTGGGGCCACTTGATACCTTGTCCTCTGGGTGAGAGGCGGGATCCGCATTTTTCTAATGCACTAGTGTGTGACTAAAATTACAATTATCTTCTCATTTCCCTGTGGCCCATTGGCAAGCTGACAATCTGGAGGCTGGGGCAGTCTCTCTTAACATTCTCTCACGTGTTGTCCACATGAGAGACGGGCTATAGAGAAAGCTTTGCATCTCAGCTGGCAGCAACAATAAATCTTCTTAAAATAACACTCTTGTGCCTGTGCGCTGGTTAGTTTTATGTCGTCTTGACACACACTAGAGTCATTTGGGAAGAGGGAGCCTACACTGAGAAAATCCCCCTAGCAGAGTAGCCTGTCAGCATGCCGGTGGCTCGTTTACTTGACTGATGATTGATGCGGGAGGACTCAGCTCACTGTGCGCAGTGCCACCGCTGGGGCTGGTGGTCCTGGGTTCTGTAAGAAAGCAGGCCGAGTAAGCCATGACAAGCAAGCCAGTGAGCAGCACTGTTTCTTGGCTTCTGCTTCATTTCCTGGCTCCAGATTCCTGCCTTAAGTTCCTGCTATGACTTATCTGGATAATGTAGTACAAAGTGTGCTCATCCTGTTTCATCACAACAGTAGAAGGTAACTAAGATGACAGCCAGCCATGACAGGAGACGTGCAGGCCATACTGACCTTTGACAAGAAGGCCAGGCCGGAAGATCAGGCATAGGATGCGAACGTTATCGGAGGACTTAAACTTGTTTGACTTTCTTGGCAATGCCTCTAACAGTTGATCTCAATGGTCTGCGGCCAGCCAGGTTAAAGATTATTGTTGGTAATTTAATAATCTATTATAACCACCTAGCGGGTGTTTTCTGTGAGTGTTTCGTTGATGCCGTTGTATAGAAGGAACCGGTATGGTTCAGTTAAATCATTGCCTACTTCTGTATAGGTAACGCACCACACTGTACATTCCAATTCTTCTACACCACAGTAAAATTGGTGTTGTCAGTCATGATACTGAGCTCTAGTGAAAAGGTCAATTTATACTTAGTATGGCCTAAGTGAGAGACAAGGGAAGGTGTAAAACACTCATTTTACAATGTTTAGCTTCATCTGGCTAACAGGCTTCATTATTGTTCCTGAGACACAACACCAATCAAAGTCTTTTGTAGTCAAGTGAGAAAGAGGCTAACCTGGCTCACATTCCGACTCAGACACTTATGAGCTTCGTAAATTTATGCAATTCTCTTAAACCCTCTGCTCCTCCATTTATCACCTACAGACAGGGCTCCCTCGAGCTAGCTTCAGAGTCTTGCTGGGTCACTAAAAGGCAAATTATCCTGAGGCCATAGTGTATCCAACAAGGCCTCCAACCCATAAATGGGAAATTAAATTGATGAAATATAGAGGATAAGACATACATGGCTATACACAAAATTCATTTGTGTGTTTTTCTTTAATTTCAAAAGAATGGGTGTGGCCTTGGAATAAAGTTACATGCACTGCTTCCTTCAGAAAAGACTCATGGAGGAGTTGAGAGGTGGGGCATAATATCAGGGCTGTCATCTTGGAGCCTCTGAATTTAGAATCTCATGGAGGGTGAATAAAAAAAAAAAGCAGTTGTTGAGAACACAGAAACCACATGCTGAGCTTGGCATGAGAAAGGAGGGCACAGATAGACACCGGAGTTGTCTTTCAAGCTGTAGGACAGAGGAAAAACGTGTTCTACAAAGAACCAATTAGTTAATACGGAGGCATTTAGGCATGCGAACCCTGGAGTCTCTTTCTTTCTCACAACTTAGCTCTGCCACTGTGGTAGAAAAGCAGTCACATAGCCTGCCATTGAACTCACAAGTCTGTCCCAATAAAACTTTATTTACAAAAATAAGTAAGACACAAGACTTGGCATAAGCACCATGGTTTTTCCACTGCTGATAGAGTTTTCAAGTAGATAATGAGGATATCATTACGGAGAAATGCCCCCACTTCAAATGGGAGAGGTCTTTAAAAACTTATCACAATCCCAAAATACAGTCCAAGAAAATTTATAGGAAGAGATGACTTCTGGAGGTGGAGGAGGCTGGTTCATGAAAAAAGAAAAACTCTTTTTTGCTGTCTTAAAAATGACTCTGGAAAACGTACAGGGGAGGGGAGTGTTTTCACTATTCTGTGTCTGAAAATATCCTCCAATGGAGGATTCAAATGTGTTCAAATGTTATTTTACCCAAATAGTGGTGGCAGTTTGGAGAAATGAAGACTCCAGTGCCAGAAGCTGCTGCTGAACAGGAAGTCTGTGTTTAAGGGTGGGGCCCAGGCTGTAGCCAGTGTCTTGGCTTGAGCTGGCCACAGGCTGCCCAGTAGCTGGGAGCTGGGCTTCCCAAAGAGGGACACACACACAAGGAAACCTTCTTTCCCTGTGCAGAAGGGGCAGCTGTGTGCCTGGGGAGCCTCTTTCATTCCATGACTAGCTTATTGAGAATTTGTTGGATGAGTTTCACCCCTAGAATTTCCCTTAAGGAATTCTAGGGGGTTTTTCTGGCAGGGGTTGCCATCCAAAGACCTAAAGGGACAAATGTTCCAGCTTCCATAGGGGTCTATCTCACTGCTGGCAGAACAGTGACTGTCCACTACGTTAGGCTTAGGACCATTCACTCAGGGCCATCCTTGCTTGCTTCGGGTCTCCACCATGGGGCGTAGGAGCATCAGTAGCCCTTATTGATTTCAGGATGCTTGCCATAGATGGGAACACTGTTCTCTCATTTATTGACACTTCTGACTTTGCTTATGGCTGGGCTGTAGACTGAAAGGAAGGATGTTCCAAATCGCATTGTTTCCATCCTGTGTCCTCGCGGTGGGGGCGGGGGTCATTTCCAGAGATACATGTTCAATCTTGGAATCCAAAGTGACGTTAGAACTTAAGCAAGTGTGTGTGTGTGTGTGTGTGTGTGTGTGTGTGTGTGTGTGTGTGTGTGTGTGTTCTAGTTTGCTTTTCTGTTGTGAAAAGGCATCCAGATAGAAAGAGTATGGCAAGGAAAGGGGATTTGGGCTTACATCTCTAGGTTACCATGTGTCATCCAGGGAAGCCAAAGCAAGAACTCAGGACACGACCCTGGAGCCGCTGGAATGCTGTTTGCTAGTTTCCCCTTCTTTTATGCAATCCAGCGCTACCTACCTGGGCATGCTGCCTCCCACCTTGGGCTGAGCCCTCCCACCACTACCATCAATCACGATCGCTCCCTGCAGGCATGCCCACGGCCCAATATAATGGAGGCAATTCATCAGACTGAATTAACCATCTAACTAATTAAGCCATCCTTACAGGGGCTTTCTGTACAAAGCCATATGAAAACTTGCCACAGTCTCCTTCTTCAAAAGAGGGCACTGCCAGAAGTTTCTCAAGTGAAAGCTCTGGCCACTTGTTGGCCCCGCTCAGTTGCTGAGCCCCTTTAAGGATAATCAGCACAACGTCTCTTCATCTTGGGGAAAACAGCTTCTACTTACAACACCCAATTATGGCTCTTGTATTAACGTAGTTCTTCTTCATTCTCTTTAAATAGTTTATTCTGTAGATGGTTTTTATCTGTAGTAGAAATAACTAATCTGGGTGTCAAAAGTTGCAAATGTATCTACTTTACTTACATGACCTCCACTTAAATATGTTTCCCACAAAATATGAAGGGATAGTTATTTTAAAGAATGAAGCTATTTCTTAGTTATACCATAAAATGCGGTAACTTTTTATTTCTTTGTGGACTCACTCGGTATTTCAATAAATGTGAGTCTCCTCGCAAGAAAAGTATACAGGCAAGTATTTACTGATTCCTTTTTCTGTAATACTTTTTCTTTCGCATTTAACTTTTACACTGTTCAGTTGATGAAGTGAGAAACCATCTCATTCTATGTCTACCATTATGTTAAAAAAAAAAAAACAAGCAAAATAAAACAGAATCAAGAGCTTTAAGGGATTACTCGCAGACTTGATTACTATCTGTACAACACATTTAAGTATATTTTGACTATGAATCAATTTGAAAGCTGCAATGTAAAACCCTATTGAAGGCTAGTTTAGTCTTAACAACAACTATCCTATAAGAACAATTCTACAATCAAATTAGTAATCAAATAACCAACGGCAAGTTGAAAATTGGTCAATGTATTACTTCTTCTATAACCGAATTCAAAATGAGACATTTAAAAATGTAAATCTCTCCATTCAGTGTTACAGGAGCATCTGTGAATATTTCTATGAGCAGGGAAATCTTTATTAAAATCCTGACCAGCTATTGGGTCTGATCTTAGTCTTTTAACGATCTCCTCTTAGAAAAGACAACAGAGCCAGATGAGTCCAATGACAACGGGAAATGGAACGCAAAGCACTGAGCTACGCAAAGTAGGAAAACCACAACCCCAATGCAGACTTAGAGAACAAAGCAATAAATTAATTATTTCATGGTAGGAAGTTTACTACAAATATATTCACTAAAAGAACAATTTACTTAAGATAAAATCTTGGTATTCTTTTAAATGAGGCTGATCTTATTAAGGTTTAATGTACCTACACGCACAACTATTAAAAAGCAGGCAGAGTTGATGGCAGACTCTGCCAAGACAGGCTAAGCAAGGCCTCAATAGTTCCTGCCTTGCAAATATGTCTGTCAGATTTATTGGGCCAAAAGGCTGAAGATGATGCTCCAGTGTGATAGAGAGTTTGGGGTGACTGTTCAGGCAACAAACCATCTCTGTCATCTTCTCATTTTGGAAGCTGCTAACCTGCACTCCCTATATATTCACATTATTAATTTTATTCCTTCTCAAGTCTCTTATGGGGTTGAAGACTAGATAGTTTAGTTTTACAATTAAGCTTAGTTGTTCAGGAGTTAAGATGTTTTTAGGTCTAGATAGATGTTTTAAGTTGATAATGATGAGATATGATAGATAATTGATTTACATTCAAAATTTTAGACTCACCAAGATGTTTTCTTCAATGCTGCCAAATACAAATAGCCAAAACACTATGAATGTAACATATATTTCAAATTCCTGATTGTTTTGTTGTTCTTCTTGCTGTAGGTAGTTTATTGTATATATGTGTAATAATATAAACATATATGTAAAATATTTAATAAAAATTGTTTAAAAAACAAATAAACAACTTGAAAAAAGAAATGATTAAATGAGTTTGAAAAAAAATTATTAAAAGGCCTAGAGAGATGGCTCAGAGGTTAAGAGCACTGGTTGTTCTTCCGAAGGTCCTGAGTTCAATTCCCAGGAACCACATGGTGGCTCACAGCCATCTATATATAAGATCTGGTGCCTCCTTCTTGCCTGCTTGCTCACATGCAGGCTGAATACTGTATAAGTGATAAATAAATAAATAAGTAAATAAATAAATAAAGCTTTTTTAAAAAGTTCAACTAAATTGTCTTAATAGCTCTTCATTTTCTCTTTTTTTATTCTAACAGCTTTTGCCCCAGAATCCTATCAACTTGTGACTGCCATTTATACATGACAACCCAAGGTCATATCAAATCCACAGGTAAATTAATAGTGATAGGATTTTAAGAAGCCTTCCAAAATAGAGCAAATGAGCTGAAAACAGCTGGAACTTCTCTGAGGGCTGTACCTGGGCTCCTGGCTAGAATTTTACAATTCTGAAGTTGAATGTTTACAGGGGTCATGACAGGGGGTACTTGACTGGGATTTTGTCCAGCGTGGGAGAGTGTGCAGATACCTTTAGGAAAAAGTGATACCTATCGCTGAGGTTCTCAGTATTGACTTCCTCCAGGATGACTGTGGTAGCTGAACTTGATAGTAACTTGAGAAGCATTTCTCCTTAAAAATTTACTTTCTGATAAATAGAAATAAGGTGAGGAGCAGTCCTTTAGGTCTTTGGAACTCTAGAGCCAAACCAATCTCTTTAAAAGAATTCTTAATTGGGACTGGATGGATTATCTCATATGTGTACAATTTGTCCATCTCTGAAGTTACATTTCAGATGTCTTTTCTCTCCCGTGGGAGTTTTGATGTATGAAGTGACTCTCTGTTTCTAAGTCAGGTGGAGAAGGAAAGTCCAAAGTGGCAATTAGAAATTACAATAAGTTCACAATATTGTTCATTATCCAACCTTCTTGTCCATGTCAATATCAGGGTATCAGGCCTAGCTTGTAGCTTGGGAAGTACTAACTAGCAGAGACATGTAATTAATGACTTAAATTGTCAAGTGAGAGGAATTCCTAATTGTCATCAGACAGTAAACTCACAGCTGAGGTCCTGGTGTGCAGCCCTCCTCGTGGCAGGTTTGGTGACTATGAGAAACAAGTACTTTGCACCTGGATTGAAAGACTCTGAAGTCAGCTTAGGTAACGGTATTTAGTGGTACACAGTGCTGTTTAGAGTGGGAGAGCTGATATAGTCTCAATTTAGTGTGTTAAATCTCCATTCGGTAGGGAAGGTTCTTAAGAGGTAGATCTTAGCCTGAAATCACAGACCTGGTGGGACAAGATACAGACAGGCCTCCCATTTGTCTCTTTTTCTCTCATTCTGTATTTCTTAACTAGGCTGCCAGAAAACTTCCCAAGAGAGTTTTGAAATTTGACCTGACTATTTCCCAACTGCGGCCTCCACAGATTCTCTCACCAGTGATTAAGCCTGAGGAAGTTGTTCATCATTACCTCTTTCCAATACATTAGAAGCATCCTTACCACATAGAGGCAAATGCCAGTAATTTTGTTGTCTTTATTCTTGTCTGTGGGGCTGAAGATGGAACTCAGCCTCACGCATGCTCACCACTCTCAGCCCAATTGCAAACAGTAGTCAGGAGTTTTAATCTTTGCCTGAGTTGGTTTATAGACATCAAAGTGCACCTATCTGAAAACACACTACCAGATGGGTTAGTTAGCTTATAGAAACCCCAGCCTGAAGTCTACTCTCCAGCTAACAGCACCTCAGTGGCTTCAGTCAACAATAGAACTGATGCTTATCACATTTAAACAAGCAGATATTGTAAAAATGGAGATGATGATTCTGTAGGTCTGAAATGAGAATAAAATTCTAAATTTCTAAAAATAAAAAAAAAAACATGATCCTCCAAGTCTAAAGGGCGCACCTTGAATATCAGAGTCATATGTTATTGTAAGGCAGATTAAACCATGTTTCTGTGTTGTAATAGTGGGTTAATGACCACCTCCTAACAGTGCTTGGGGCACAGGCACCCAGCAAGACTCAGGGCTGGGTTCTCTTTTAAGCAGACCTTGTAACCTCGGAGCTGGTGATGTGCTGTTTCTATCCTTGGGAGTAGTAGAGGCAGCAATAGAGGACAGTTGCCAGCCCAGTAGCTTCAGTGGAGTGGGAATTATTGGAACAGTAAACAATTTTCTCTCCACTCAGCAGCTGAAACCTAGAGACATTTAACAACATTGTACATGTGATTATCAGTGTGAAAAGGTAACACAGCTGCAAGAGATCCTGGTAATCTCCTAAGCAACAGGGATGCTAAGAGTATCTTCTGTTTCTAATTTCTGGTCCTTAATTCCTTCCTTCCTTCCTTCTTTCCTTCCTCCCTTCGTTCCTTCTTTCCTTCCTTCCCTTCTGTTTCTGTGTTTCTCCCTCTGTCTATCTTTCTGTCTTTGTCTCTGTGGCAGTCTCCCTCTCTCCCTCCTTCCCTTCCCCCCCCCCATCTCTGTCTCTGACACAGGATCACCTAAACTCAGGATCCTTCAGCCTCAGCCTCTAGGGTGTTCATGATAATAGCCTCAATGCCTAATGCCTGAGCTCCAAAGTCCCTTGGAATTTCCTAGGTGGTGGGAGTCTTTTGTTCTAATGAAAGCATTGGTAGACGTCTGGGTAGAGACTGCCCACCAGAAAGACAAAGCCATAACTAGAATCTTAGGAGAAAGATTCAGTTCCATCCACCATGCTTCATGAAGGAAACAGGAGCTGGAGAGAAAGTTAATAATCAATCCTGCGTTTGTGCTGAAGGCTCTATAAAAATTTCTAGAAGAGTGTATCCATGACACACCCTGCTCCACAGGGACAGAAGTTTCTGTGCTTGGGATTCTTTTCCACCTCACCCATGTACCTTTTTATCTGGCGATTCTTCTGTATTCTTTATTATAACCTTACCTTATTATATAATAAACTGATAGATATGTATCTTTTCTTGAGATCTTCAAGCCATTCTGGCAAATGATTGGACATTGGGAAACCTTAAAGGAAGAGGAAGAGGGCCTAGGGACTCTCATTTGAGAGTTCAGTCACCACTTCCTCCTGCCTTAGCTGTAAGTGCTCTTAAAGGGTGACATAGTAGATAGGAGATAGATATTGATAAAGGGTAGGGGGTTCTTCAGTAATGAACATCACTAAACAATGCTGAAGATGACTTCCTGATAATATAGTTGCCTTTAAGTCACCCATACTTCTGTAAGGAACACCTCAAAAAAATCACTGATTCAGCAAGCTGAATTTGGAATGGATTCCTCTTTGGTGTCTTTCCTGCCAAGGGGTAATGGCTCTCTCTTCACATATAACCCCAAAACAGTCAGACCATAGATGAGCACAGGGCCCTGTCCTAGCCAAGAGGATGGAAACGCAAATTATCACTTCTAAGTTGTGACTTTGCAAAGACAGGTGGCTGCTGCCTCTTCTGTCTCCTCTCTTAACATAACCTGGAATGAAGAGATGATGGAGGGAGTGTCTATCTCTTTGCAATCTGTGTTTTGAGCATTGCATTGCATAACAAGACCAAAGGAAACTGTTCACTTTCACTGGAAATTTAGTGTTAATAAATACTTTAAGGACAAACCTTTGCCCTACTTCAGCTTGACTCTCATTCAGAGGCTGAGTACAGTTCCAACTTCATAGCTGAAGGAACTGAGCCTCAGAGAGATGGGGTATAATTGGGCTAAATAGAATCTGACCTTGGATATGACTGTTGTGGTTCTAAATTCTTCACACTGAAACATTTTACAGTAAAATTGCCAAAGGCCAGGGACAGAGAGAATGATGGAGGCTGTAAGTGAGAGGCATCTCTTAAGTACAAGGGAAGTGCAACATAGCTATCCGCGGAAAAGACAGAAGGTGGTGGAGTGATATAATTTCTTTATCTGGCAAAACTATCCTTAAAAATTGTGGGAGATGTGTAGGTGGGTGGTGCCACAGACCTGTAACCCAAGCACTAGAAGTGCAAAAGGTATGAAGGTTTCAAGTTTGAGGCCAGCCTGCACTATGTACCAAGGCACCGTCTCAAAAGAGTAACGAAAGGGATAAATTTTCAGATAAAACCTGAGGGAGTTTCTTATCATTAGATCAGTTTTATAAGAGATGGCGATGAAGATGTAATTAACAGGCGCTGTGCCTCTGAAGGCATGGACCAACACTAACAGCTAGACAAATGTGAACTCTAGTGTCTCTCATACTTTAACTCCTAGCTCCGTTTTTCCTCCTATAAAATTTGAAAGACACAAAACTAATTATGAATCTATGTTAAAATGTGCACAGCCTACAATGGTGTATTTCATGGCATCAGTAATGGAAGTGAGATACAAAGAGGTAAAATTCAATTTTGCTAAATTTGAACTATCATAGATTTAGAATACGTTTTTACTAATATAAGATTGTGTGTTATGATGACCATAAAGGAACTGTGTGTAGAATGATCATGAAAGCAAACGGTAAAGGGAAACTATACCTCTATAGAAAACCAACTAAATGAAAAGAGGAAGTGCTGGGTGAAGATCACTGTAAGGTGTAGACAAAGAATAATCTGATGGCAGAAATAGCTCCTTTTAATAAGTAGGCACTATACACGGTATATAGCTTGAGGTTGGCTTCCAAAGCAAATGATCTGAAAATCAGTCCCAATGCAGGTGCTTTGTAAGTTGGAGCTGTAGGATAAACATTTGTGGTCCTCATGTGTGAATTGATGCTGTCGGTTAAAGGGCTCGGGGCACACATCTTACCACCTTGTTCCCATGTATGCATACTCTCCTGCCCTTTCATTTTCTGCCGTGGAATAACGCAGCAAGCAGACCTTCGTCAAATATGGCCATCCCCCTCCCTCCTAACCTTGGACTTCCCAGTCTCCTGAAATATAAGAAGTAAATGTTTGCTCATTAAAAATTACCCAGTCTTTTGATATTTTCTGTTACTGCAGACACACACACACACACACACACACACACACACACACACACACACACACACCAACCCAAAAAATAGATGAAGACAAAAGTATGTGTTAAACTCCCAATCAAAAGACAAAGACTGGGTTTTAAAAAAAACAAAAAACAGGAGATTGGCTCATATGCTGCCTATTATATGTCCATTTTAGCAGAGCATGTGGTTGAAAGTAAAAGGACAGAAAAAGAGTCCTATATAAATAGTCACCAAAAGAATGCAAGGTGGCTATAGTATCACTGGACAAACCGTATTGGCAAAATCTGTTGTAAGAGATTAATAAAAGCATTAAGTAATGAAAAAAGGGTCACTAGTTCAAAGATAAATAACATTTATTAACACATATGTGCCTCTATCCAGAGCTCCAAATCACATGAAACAAGCAACTGAAAGAAGATAAAACAGTCTAAAATATAACACATGTCACCCTCTTACATTAAATCATGAACAGAACAGATGATTTGAACATTAAAGATAAATTGGCTTATACTCCAGACTGTCCCTGGAAGTAGCAGCGTATAAAATCCAATCTGTTGGAAAAAGTGGGAAAGAGCCTGGAAATTATTGGCACAGGAGACAGCTTCTTGAACAGAACACCAATAGCCCAGGCTCTAAGGTTATGAAACTGAAAAACTTCTGTAAGACAAAGGACACTGTCAGCAGAACAAAATGACAGCCCACAGACTGGAAAAAGATCTTCACCACCCCTACATCAGACATAGGAATAATATCCAAAATATATAAAGAACTCAAGAAATTAAACACCGCCAAAGCAAATGATCCAATTTAAAAACGGGGCACAGAGCTAAACAGAGAATTCTCAACAAAGGAATATGGAATCGCCGAGAAACACTTAAAAAAGTGCTCAGCATCCTTAGTTATCAGGGAAATGCAAATCAAAACAACCCTGAGATTCCCCCCTTATACCAGTTAGAATGACTAAGATAAAAAACTCAAGTGACAGCACGTGCTGGGAGGATGTAGAGAAAGAACACTCCTCCATTGCTGGTGGGAGGGAGTGCAAACTTGTACAGACCACTTTGGAAATCAATCTGGCACTTTCTCAGAAAACTGGGAATAGTATTACCCTAGGACCCAGCTTTACTACTCCTGGGTATAGACTCAAAAGATGCTCCACCACACAACAAGGATATTTGCTCAACTATGTTCATGGCAGCTTTATTTGTAATAGCCAAAATCTGGAAACAACCTAGATGTCCCTCAACTGAAGAATGGATAAAGAAACTGTGGTACATTTACACAATGGAATACTACTCACCTATTAAAAACAAGGAAATCTTGAAATTTGCAGACAAACAGATGAAACTAGAAAAGATCTTCCTGAGTGAGGTAACCCAGACCCAGAAAGAGAAGCATGATATATACCCACTTATAAGCAGATATTAGCCATATAATGCCAGATAATCACAATACCATCCACAGACCTAAAGAAGCTAAAGAACAAGCTGGGTGTGGTGGCACAAGCCTTTAATCCCAGCACTCAGGAGGCATAGGCTGGCAGATCACTGCAAGTTCAAGGCCAGCCTGGTCTACAAAGTGAGTCCAAGACAGCCAAGGATATGCAGGGAAACTCTGTCTCAAAAAAACAAAAACAAAAACAACAACAACAAAGCTAAATATCAAGAAGGATGCTTAATTCTCATTCAGAATGGCAAATAGAACTGACACTGGAAGTGTTTAAAGAAAGGGAACAGGATGGGAGCCTACCATAGAGGTCAGGCTACACCCAACAGGAGATAGAAGCCAGGACTCACAGACAAACTTTGGGGCAGAGTGCAGGGAGACTTAGAGAAGAGTTGGGGGCAGAAGGACCTGAAGGGGACAGGAGCTCCACAAGGAGAACAACAGAGCCAACAAATCTGGGCCCAGGGGACCTACAGAGACTGATACACCAACCAAGGATCATCCTACTGAGAGGACCTAGACCCCTTGCTCAGATGTAGTCGACATGCAGCACAGTCTTCCATGTGAGCCCCATAATATGGGGAGTAAAGGCTGCCTCTGACATGGTCCCTGTTGCTCACTCATTGATCAACTCCCTCTGGTAGGGTGGCCATGCTAGCCTACAGAGGAAGAAGATGCAGGCAGTCCTGATGAGACTTGATAGGCTGAGGTCAGAGAGTAAGGGTAGAAGGACTCTCCCTTTCTGAGGACTAGGGGAAGTGGGAAGGGGGAGGGAGGGGGGGACCGGGAGGAGAAGAGAGAGGGGGCTACAATGGGGATGTAAAGTGCATAAATTAAAAATAAGCAAACTTATAATAAAAAGATATCTGAGGGAAAATGAAGACACTAATCAAACATGCCAAATGTATGAGCCATATATCACATAATTCTTAAGTTGGAAACATATAGCCATCAAAAGATATACTAAAAGTAGAAAGGGGCTGTAGGCACAACTTTCTTAGCCAATATATTGTATTATAAGTTATTAACTGAGTGTACGTCACTTATAACCCCACTAAACAAACCAATAGGAAAAGAGAATTAAGGAACACAGTAACAAAACCGTAAGGATATCAGTTCTGAGGAATGATTCTCCTGGTGTAATCAGCAGGATTTCTTCTGCTGGAACCTGGAGTAACCAGAACCCAGACCCTCAGCAGGAACTGGAGCCCTGAAGCCTTCCCTCGAGCAGTTCTCTCTAAGAGCATCTTGAAGTGGAGCGATGAACAGCCAAAAGTATCCCAAGTCTCCAAAAGTCCCGCCTCCAGTTCTGGGCTCACTTATAGATCTCCTCCTGGAGTCTGTTCATGGGATCTTTTCAGCTGGTAACAATCAAGCTCCTGCATGAGGGGGTTTGTCTTCTAGTGGATTAACCTCACCTGTTCTCTCACAAGACCATTCCGATCCCACACTTGGGATCATAACAAAAACAGGTTTATCTCTCCTTCAAGGGATTCAACTCAAAAGAACCAATTAGACCCAAAGCTTGGAAGAGGGAGACAATAGAGAGTAAAACAGATTAAATAAAATAAAGAGAAAGATGAGAAAGAAAAGTCAATCAAACCATGAGTGAGTTATTCAAAGGAATACTGAAGTTGGAAAAACTTGAAATTAATTTGACTAAGAGAAAAAAAAAAAAAAGAGATGAGGCAGAGATCTAAAACGAGACATTGAAATTTGTATATTTCCCTAAGTTCAAAGAAAAAAAATTAAAGGTTAGAAACTAGAACTCTGAAAACTGTGAACCAACAAATCTTAGGATCTACATGAGATGAAGAAATTATGAATGAACTCACATAGGACTGCAGCAAGGGAGATCTTACTGTTAATAAACCCTCCCAATAACTGTGTGCGCCTGAACTAGACACACACACACACACACACACACACACACACACACACACACACACACACACACACACACACTGGTGGCTACTGGGGGCCAGGGAAGAGAGAGCTGAGACTAGCAGTCTGGGCTTTCAGTTTAAGAAGGTTGAAACATTCTGAAGATGAATGTGATGATGACAGAACGGCAGTCTGAACGTATTTGATATTGTTGACCTATAAACTTGAGAAATAATTAACATTTTGTGTTGCATATATTTGACCACAACTATTAGGAGAGAAAAAATCTCACCACAAATAAAGACTAGTTAGTATTCTACCTTCCTAGAGATAGGGAAACCAAAGAAAGCTCAGGTTAGGACATGTCTCTATGTGACTTAGAGGAGAGACACAGAACTGTCACTTTCTTAAGGCATTCTTCCCCGCAATCAATTTGAGTGTAGCATCTCTTCCAAGCACTGTGACCTGCACAGGGAGCCTCAGCTCATATTACCCGAGACCAAGCCCCTTCAGGATCTCTGCCTGTCACATTTGGTTCAACAGATCATGCAGCTCAGATGAGTAAGTATTTCAAGCAATTGGAGTTGAGTTAGAGACCTGTACCACGTAATCCCGACCTAATAGGGGCAGCCTCAAAAAGGTGGAGCTCAGAAGCAGGTGTCACTATGTGAAATGTCTGCATGTTTAAATGCAGGAACTTGTTGATTCTTGATTTCAAATACTGGATAAACTTAGGAACACCCAGTTTGCAAAATCCACTGAGTATGAATGCAATGGAAAATGCACTATGCCCCCATTTCCTGCTGTCCTTAGTGTGTGGAGGTAATTCATTAATTCTTCCATGCAAGAAAGGTTATGAAATGGATTCCTGCATGTTTTGAGTTTTCCAAACATCAGACTCTTGGCTTCAGAATGTCAAAAATGAGTCCTGTCTTGGAAGGTCCTTTGCTTCTCCTGAAGAAATGGTCTGAAGGGAACCAGGTAGATCCTATCCTTTCTCTTCCTGTTTCTCAGGCTACTGTTCTCCTGTGATGGTGGAACTGTATTCACTCAAGAAACTTCTGGAAGCAGCTCCCCTCCTTCTGCAAGCAAACACGACCTTTTACTCAACCTGGGCTACCCAGAACCAGCTGATACGGTCAGAGGAGGGAGGGGCCATAACCCTTTCCTTAGACAAAACCACAGCCTTTCCCAAACCATTGTTTAGTTAGAGATCCTGAGTCAGGAATGTGACATCGAAATGCCCCTCAAACACCCTGTCCTGTTGTCTATAATGTTGCCAACTCTACACATTTAAGTAGGTGCTCAGAAAGATCTAGAAATATTTACTGTGCTACCTTTCCCTTAGTCGTGCCACATGACTCACATATTAAAGAGTAGTTGAATTTGAAGCCAGTGTGTCTCTTGCATTTACCTGCCTGATGCTTCTGAGTCCCCGCTTGGGGACCACTTTGCCCCAGTCCTAGTGACACACAAATGATGGCAGCAGATATCTGAGTGTCGCTCCGAATAATATGAGGCTTTCCTTGTGTCATTTAGAAGATCCACATGTAATCTTGGATCTTGAATGTTCCTCAGAGGGTCACAGGTTAAAGACTCTGAGCCCAGCTTGTGGCGATGAGATGGGGTCTTGTGCACAGCCTGGAGTGCTGATGCCGGGCCTGTGGGAGGCCACCAAACTGTTGGAAGTGTGTCCTCACAGGGCACTGTGGTACCCCAGGCCCCCCTCTTTCTCTCCTGCTGCCTGTCTGTGAGGTGGGTTCTCTAATTTTGCCACACATTTCTGCTACCTCACTGCAGGCCCAAAGCAAGGAAGAGATTTGAGTTTTGGAGTGGAACCTCCAAACTTTGTGCAAAACCAGAAAAGAAAAAAAACTTTTCTTTTTATAAGGTAGTTATCTGGGGCATTTTGTTGTACCAGTGTGTAATAACTTTATACTATGCAGCATGCTCATGTTTCCTCTCAGCCACATTCCTGTCTGTCTTACACTTTATGCATGAGGCCTACACCTGCAATGCTTTCCTCAAGCAGAGCTAAGGAAATACTGGGTCCTTGGAGACAACTCTGTGTCAAACACCCTACTGTGTACTTTTCTGGCTTATCTTGCTGGATCCTCCCAATACTCCAGTGAACCTTAGTTGCCATCCTAATCTAGCCAGCTACAAGCTCTGAAAACAAGCTGCCTCTTCCTGGGCCCTCGATGCCACAGGACCCAGAAAGCGACACCCTGAATCGAGGCACAGGACTTCCAAGCTGGTCTTAGTTTTTCGGGACTTGTTCGATTTGTTCTCCAGATCTGCTGCTGTAGTGGCTTGGCTTTTCTGCACAGAGAGAGAGACACACAATCTGGACTCCCAACTCCATCCAAAGTGTCACTGCAGATAATGTATTATCTTGTATGCAAGCTTCCTGAAAATTAAACTCCTGGGGAACTCTCAACAGGAGAGAAAATGGTGGTCATGTTTTGGAAGCAGATTTATGAAGAATGCATTTCCTTTGGTATGAATTTAACAAAAACTCAGCCTGGGCTTCATTTTACTGCAGGAAACGGCCTGCTTAGGATTAGTTTTTCCAAAGGCCTCTTGCCCCCGCCTTTGTACACAGAGGGTCATAAAGGCAGGTGCAAGCTGGGAGCCAGAAGAGCAGACAAAACTGACCTTTAGAGTTTTGTTTCAGGCCAGTGTGCACAGCGTCCCAAAGCATACTGACAAACACAAATAACTTTCGACCTCTGCCCTCATCACTTGTGTCACCCATTGTCGGCAAGGCATCTGTCTTCCCCTAGACATGTCTTTTGAACACAGAGAGACTGTGTATTGAGTTATGATGATTTTTGCGACCTTCCTGTGTGACCTGGGTTTTTTTGGGTTTTTTTTTTTTTTTTTTTTTTTTTTTTTTTTTTTTGCACACAATGAACAGACTGGGGCGAGGCAGATTTTAAGCAACATGTATTATTATTTACTTCTGCGGAGTCTTTAATTAGTTCTTGTGTCTTTAATAAGTTGTGTTTCATCTTTCTTTTTTGTGTTTTTGGTTGGGATTTAGATATAGAGGTGGAACTAAGATGGAGAAGGTAGATATTTAATTCCCAGGTGAGTGTCTACTTCCTAGTAACAGTTCCCTAAGTATGGACTGAGGTATTAAGTAAAGGCAGTAAGGCCTGTCATTAAAGGACTTTGCTTCTAAATGTGAGAAGTCTTATTCACCTACAGGGTCTTCCCTGTCACTGTATTAGTCAGCGTTGCTGCAGTAAGGAAAACAATTGTAAACTTCAATGGCCTTCTCAGCAGCAAACACATGTCTCTTGTGCTGGGCTGTGGTTGTGCTCTGTGCAATCTACTTCCTGAATTAGAGGAAGAAAGAATGTGTTCCCGGGCTTCTTCTTCAAACATCAGTTTAAGCACAGCGGGTAGCGTGCATGTTCTTTGCATCCCACTAGTCCAGCCCGGTACAAGACCAGGTTCAGGGACTAGAGGGCAGGGAGGCATACAGCACACGTAGAAGATACTGCTCACTCCCAGGAGGAGACTTAGCGGAAATGGTAAAACTATATAAGCCATGTGTCCGTCCCATGCATAAAACTCTTACAATTTATGTGACTTGCCTTCCTCTAGTAAAGACAAATAAGAGTGCGGGCCAGGCTGGATAACTGTAGAAGTCAAAGGAAGGGGAGGGAGCAGAGAGATTTGGATTTTCTTTAGGCAGCATAGAATCTGTGTGTGCTTCTCTGTCTGGCTACCTAATGTCACTTCCTCCTTCCTAATGGCTCAGCTTAGTAGTTGAAACAGGAGTGTCGTTGGGGAAGCACACCGCACACACCTCTTCAGTCTTCTTGGCTGTGCTATCACCTCCACAGATGATTAGATCCTTCTTTCTCCCCAGTGCTCTTTCTCAGGCAGGTGCTTCCAGGAGCAGCAGTGGCTGTGGGGCACCCCTCCTACACTTATAATGCCAGGGGCCCACTTCCGTTTCCTTCCAGATCCTGCCTATTTCCTGCCCTGGGCCTCTCACCCTTCCCATTGAACTCAGGGCAAGGGAAGGTCCCTTGTCACTGAAACTTACCACAGAGAACTCCCCAGCCTGTGGCCAAAGAGCATGGTGTGACCCAGGGCCATTTATTTCTATAGAATCGAGAGTTGGACAGTATGTGTTACACTAGCCAAAACAGTAAATGAGTAAAAAGTTGGGGTGGCTTGACATAGTGAATTGGTGGCCATAGTGCAGCTGGAATGCATCTTCACAGCGTATAGCTACATGAGAGAGGTCAAAGGTAAAAGGAGCAGTGTGGAAGGTAAGAGCATCCTAAATTATTGCAAATGGTTTCTGTAGAAGAAAGGGAGAAAGCTGAGATCATTCAAACACACACACACACACACACACACACACACACACACACACACACACACACACAACATACAACTGTGAGCGATGCTTACAAAAGAACCGTAATAGCGTGTGGAATTTATATTAAACCATTAAGCAAAAAGAAACAAAGGCATTTGCAATGACACTTTGTTCTTGTAGAATAGGAGCAGTATGTACACAGGACTCTGGAGTGACTTCAGATAAAACAAGAGTTCCGGTTTTCTTCTTTGTTCTTCTTTCATGTGGCATCCCGCTCCCGCACAAAGGGGCACGACTCACCCTTGTGAAGGAAGATAACATCTTTGAAAATTAACGTCACCTGGAAGTAAACAATGGAAAGCCAGGGCAGGATGATTTTTATAAACAAAACATTTGACTCAACCAGCCTTCAGGTAACTGCAGGACACACACACCCTGGAGTCGGTTTTGCCTGCCCCCCCCCCACCTCCTCCTCCACTTGGTTGGAGCCTCTGCTCATATGTGCTGACTTGGAATGAGTTAAGAAGTTCCCCAGGTTGAACACGTGCCACCTGGGTTTCCTCAGCTCTTTTTAGACAATGCTCCTCTCCCTTTCTTTGTGATGCTGCTGTCGCACCTCAGCATCAGCTTGTTACATCTTTATAGTAGCCAGAAAAACACAAAGGCTTTTGATTAGAAAGAATCCCCCAGAACAATGCGTGTGCTGGCAGAGAGAGGGACTACGCAATAGCTGCATGGAGGCTGTGCCGCGGTGCTTTTCCCTACCCCTTGTCCCTTGCAGGAAGATCTCCAAGAACTGCTATAGAAGACAGGGCATTTAGAACCATAGCCAGACACCTGCAGATCTATGGATTATCCCATATTCTGTAACTGTAGATAGAGGTATTCCTGTCGATGTAGCCAATGAATCAGATTTTCAGAGAGTGCTGTGGATGTCTGCTGGCTGACAAGAGAGTATCTTATTGGAGAGCAACATGGTGTGTCGTGAGAGTGCTAGGACTAATGCTTCAGGCAGTTTGACTTCTATGGAAGCTGACAGAGTATATGAAAGAATGCAACACAGAGAGAGTAACCGCAGTGATCACACACACCGTGAAAGGAGGATGCTCAGATGTGCCATCCATCTCCTGGCTGAATGCTACAGACTAAGTGTCACTCCATTCCAGTCCCACACTCATGGTGGACAGTGTTACCCATGACAACCCTACTTGTCCCAAAGACAGAAGTGGCTCAGACTGAAATGACCCCAGGTGGCTACTGCTGAGACTTCGGTTACCTTAGAGGCTAACAGGACCCCTTCAACCTGCCTCCCCACCCAGAGTGTACTGTCAGCCAGGCGGGACACTGCACTCAGGTGGTGCTACCTGTTAACACTGTGGACTCTAGGTTCTCATGGTCGGTCATGGGAATACACTCCCTCCCGGCCATGGCTTGTGAGGAGAAAGCGAAAGAGGGTTAAGGGCATACAGGTTGGCAAGGAATGTGCAAATGGATGTAGTGAGATGGTGGCCTTCTGTTTCCAGAAGACATTTCAAGGAAAAATGGCTGAAGGAACAGGAATTCATTTCTAAAGAGGACCAGTAAGAGAACAGGGAGGAATCAGAGTTGCTCTTGAACACTCATTGTACCTCTGCCTAGTGGTTCCAGCCTTAGGCCTCTCTTATCCTGAAGGGATAAAGCCGTTACTTTTCCATTCTCCATGGCTTGGTTTTCTGTCTCCAGGAGGACGCAGGGAACCAACTGAGAGTTCAGGAGAAGTGCAGCAGCTCCCTTTGGACCTTAGGACAGAAGCCAGACTCTAAGGGCAGAACTTTGTCTCCCACCTTGTAGCAGCCACAGATTGATGGTCCCCCTGACACAGTAAAATGCCCAGAGCTCTTCAGAAGTGGAAGGTCAGAGGGAGAACCCTGTCTGGTCTGCTCTATAGGACTTCACACACTGCACCAACTACCTCAACATCCCTCTAATGGGAAACAAGGAAAATTTAATTTCTTATGAAAATATTAAGGACTGCTGCTTTGAAAGGCTGAAAAGAGATGAGCATAATCCATTAGTAAGTCATGAGGAGAGGAAAGTGCTCTCTCTGCCCCTGCCTCTGACCCTGTGTGTGGTCCAGGAGGCTGCAGGATGGTGCAGCCATTAATGTTTGCTCTGCCTCTGCGTCCATCCCTGTGTCTGGTCCAGGAGGTTGCAAGAAGGTGCAGCCATCAATGCTCACTCTGCCCCTGCCTCTGTCCCTGTGTGTGGTCCAGGAGGCTGCAGGAAGGTGCAGCCATCAATGCTTGCTCTGCCTCTGCCTCTGACCCTGTGTGTGGTCCAGGAGGCTGCAGGAAGGTGGAGCCATCAATGCTCCTGCCTCTGTCCCTGTGTGTGGTCCAGGAGGTTGCAGGAAGGTGTAGCCATCAACAGCCAATGGTTTTGCACACCATAGTGCTGATGCTTTATACTTTGTATGAGGTTTTCCAGTTGACTTACTTTTCCGAGTAAATGAGATTTAGCCAGAGCCCAGGGAGGCAGTTCATTGGTAGAGTACTTGCCTAGCATGCATGAACACCTTCTTTTGGTCCCCAGCACTGCAAACAAACAAAAACAGCAACAAAAAAACCTACTTTTTCAGACAAAAGGTAGGTGGATAGGTAAGTAGATAGACACACAGAGACAGACAGACAGGTGAAGTCTAACTGAAAGTCACTCTTTAACCCAAACCTTTGTCATATGCTGTGTTGTAAACTGTTACCATTTTACTCCTGCCTCTGTGGTTTTGTTTTAGCATCCGTGGCAATTTTCTTTAGTATCTGCGAATGTCAGTATCTCCAAGTTTTCATTCTGATAATGAAAGATGGTATCCACGCTGAATTTTGCCAATTTTTTTAAAGGACATTTTAAAAAACAATTCTGAATTTCTTCCCACAGTGTTTTCCCAATAATTTTGTTGTTGTTCCTTTTAAAAAAAGGAAATGAAAAAAATGGAGCTTGGTCTTCAGAGCCCAGGTGAAGGCAGTCTGGTTCACCCTTCACAGAAGAGAGGCAGATAAGGTGGCCATTTCCTGAATGTGAAAAACCTTCTTTTGTCACTAGTAATTTCTTACCAACAGTGGCGACTATGTTCACGGCTTGTCATATTTATAGAACCTGCTTTTGGACAACAGAGAACTACCAATACATTTGTAAAGCCCACATGGGAGAGAAAAGAGGGAGTGAATCACAGACTACCACACATCTCAGGCCGGGTGCACCAAGCCCCAGCTGCAGGGAGCCCACACAGCCAGAGCTTTGTGCCCTTTTCACCTCAGAGAACCCTCAGTGATGCAAAGGGAAGCCAGTGCTGCCCATGGGCCCTCACAGCCCTGTTGAATGAGGAAGAGGGGACTAGCTGCTGTGGGTCTTCCCCTTCCATCATTGTTGAGTCCATGTGTAAGAAGCATGGGAGCCTTAGCTAGGGTCTGACATCTGAGTCAAGAGCATAGCATAGGAGTCAGTAGTGGGATCTGGGCCTCAGCCACCCAGAACAGCTTCCAAAGCTTGGCTGAGAAGAAAGGAAGGCAGAGTATCTGACTGTGTTCCTCTGTTATAAAGGATCCTGTTCAAGTTACTCCATTTTAAGGGCATGCTTCCCTTTGCTTTAGTTTGCTTGCAAATGTCGTGAGAATAGAATTCTGAGAGCTTCCTCGCCACTTGCTTGCTGCTGTAGCCCCACCTCTCTCTCTCTCTCTCTCTCTCTCTCTCTCTCTCTCTCTCTCTCTCTCTCTCTCTCTCTCTCTCTCTCTCTCTCTCTCTCTCTCCCTCTCTCTCTCATACACACACACACACACACACACACACACACACACACACAGACAGACAAGTGTATAAAGATTACAATTTTCTTCAGACCCTATTCCCTATATGATATATAGAGAAAACAGAAGTTAATGAAGCCCCTACCTTTTTCTCCAGGGCTACATATGCTTCAAGGAACAAGGGATCTGAGTGAGGATGTGAGTCGATGCCATCTTGCCCACACTCTGGAAGTATCCCTCTTCCCTTGGGTCTCCTTGACTCAACATACCATGTCTGGATGTCATTGCTCTATCCCCACACCATGAGAGGCGAAATTCACAGAAATGAGGCATTCTGGGATCTGTCAAGGTAAGAATGTAGAAGCTTAAAGTTGCTGACAGTGTACCGGAAGTTTGGTCTCAGAAGGCACATTCTATAGTATTGCACAAATAGCTACTGACTTAGAGTAAATAGTAAGTAAGTAGAAGCGGCTTCTCCTGGAAGACAAGACTCTGGACCAGGCAAGAGCTAATCAGACAGGTCTGATACCTCCTCCCCAAACCCATTTAAACATGCCTGCTGTGCCCACCAACTCTATGGCATAAGCTTCGTAGGTCCTCATTCTAAGACTTCTCTAAGGCTTCCACGGCCAAGTTCTCCCTGGCTCTGGCAAACCTATTAGAGTTGACATTATTGTACATCCACATGTTTCTCCCAAGGCCTTCTGGGGGATCTGAGAGTAGTCTACTCTTCCCCACCCAATGGTAGGTAGATGATGGTAACCCTGTCAGTTTTGCACATTCGTTCTGTACAGAAGACAGTAATAGTCCATAACAGAGCAGGAGAGAGGAATGAGGAAAGAGCAGTCACAGACTGGACCAGAATCCCAGGGAACAAGGAAAGGAAGTCATTAGCAACCGGGATTTGGATTCCCTGCATCCATTGCTCTTGTTTTGCCACTGTAGTGCATGCTAGGAGGGAGGTAGGAGAGGACACGTTAGGTGCACCTGAGACTGCAGTGTGCTCCCCAAAAACGCAGTAGCTCTGTAGTCAGCAAGGTTCTGTGGCCTGAATGCAGTTTGGACAAAGGTTCCTTTGGTACTTGGTAGCAGACCCCTTGCAGAAGTCCCTAAAGGAAACACTGAGTAGCTTCCTCTGGAAGCAAATTTTATTCTCCAAACCCTACCACGGCACACACGTTCCTCGAGATACTTTGGACAATTAGCAATGACCTCAAGCAACAGCCACAGCCATGTTCAACAAACACGTACATATTTACACTTCACTTGCTTGCATCCCAGTCAAAACAACAGCTAGAACAATCACCAGAGGATCTGTAACTTCTTCCTCTGCTTCTCAAACATTGCTGGGCAGTAAAACCATATGGCTTTCCAAACTCTATTACTGGGAGTCTGACTAGTACATCTGGGATGAGTGCTAGGGCTGTACATTCCACAGTCTACAGATCAGGAAGCTCGCAGGCACACAGCTGAGACCAACATAAGGAACGGTGGGTTGGGTCTGCCCAGCCCTGACCTTTGTGGGCTGTGGACCTTGGGTGTGGAGACAATTCTGCAGCTCTTAATTCTTTGCCACAGAAGTGGAAACCACATGACCATTCCTCGGGTTTATTCTGAGGATATCATAAGTAGTGATGAGACTACTGTATTGGCCGTTACCACAGTAAGGACAGGAACAGGAAGAACCGGTGTTCAGTACATAGCTGTCTCCCAGGAGCTCCTTGACAGACTCAGTTGTGCAAACCCTAGCAGGCATGTGGTTTGGTATATGACACATGCTGTTATTTGGGGAGGAGAAATGAGACCAAGCTAAGCCTTGAAGATCTTCAACCTTTTAGGTCGGAACTATTTCCCAGGAACAGCACCTTGTATTTGATTTTTGATGAACAACAAAGCAAGCGCCAGGCAGTTTTACTTTGGGCTCCGCACTAAGAGCTCGGGTGTGAAAAATGTATTGAGAACTTGTTACTAAGGAGTATGGCAATAGTAAGGTAAGACAGGCCTGGGCTGTGGGGTGGGGATCAGGAGGAGAAACAGAGTGAGGCTAGGGGGTTGTTTCCGGTGGCTCACTGGATGTCATGGAGAGCTTGTACCTGAGAGCTTTTGGGCATAAAGGCAGAGTGATGTTGCTCTCCATCTCGTCAAGGATATCCCAGTGAAGACAGCACAGAGCTGTAATCAGCCGACCAGACAGCAGTAGGGGAAGGGAAGCACAGAGTTGCTTAAAAGGACCCAGGAGACACCCGCTGAGCATCACTCATGGCAGATGTTGGCCCAGGTGTTTGGTCTTGGACTTCTGGCCCAACATAAGGCTTGGGTTCTGAGTCTCTGAGAACCCAGCTTAAAGCCCTTTAATTTTAGTGTCCTCATGATTGAAATGGGAGCTGTGATGGGTACCTGGCCCTATGGTAGAGGAAAACAATAAAATGAGAGCTGGCAGGCAGCACAACAGTCACTGAATCATTCTGTGACTGTATTCATTGCTCACCTATGTAAACACTCTACAGGTTTCACCTGCTCAAGGTTGCACAGCTGTTAGGCAGCAGTGACAGCCGTCATTCATGAAGAGGTACCGTGTGCTGGGCAGCCTTCCAAGTGCTTTTTAACACTTAACATATTTAATCCTCAAACAACTTGTAAGTTCACATTATCATCAACTCTGGGCAGGAGACATTATTAATAATTTGCCTGAGGTAAAAAAAAAAACAAAACAAAACATGCACATGACAGTGGGGCTTGGCCTCAAGTCTGTTGCACTACTGTGGTAGCTACACCACACTGCCTCCAGTTCATTTTTGTTTGTGTAAGTATGTATCAGTGTTGTGCAAGTGCATAAATGTGTGTGTGTAGTGTGTGTGTGCGCACATGTGCGCACATGCATCTGCACACTCATGTGGGGGTCAGAAGACAGCCTTTAGGAGCTATCCACCTTGCTTTTAAAGACAAGGTCTTACACTGGCTTGGAGCCTGCCAAATGGGCCATAGTGCGTGCCCAGTGACCTGCCTTTCTCTGCCTCTCCGGAGATGGAATTACAATCATCCCCACTGTGTCTGACTTTCTGTGTGAGTCCTGGGCATTACGCTCACGGCCTCACGTTTGCAGGGCTTTACTGAGTAAGCCTATTCCTTCAGGCAGTGTTTTATGTCTCTATGATCCTCAAAAGTAGGTGGCCCTTTCCTGTTTATGTCTACACGCTTATATTCGGGCAGAGAAACGAGATATTTGTGACACATTTGGATGAAAATAATCATTTCGAAGCCGCCTGGAAATGCTTTACTCTGAAGTTTAACTTGCCCAGAATGAGCCCAGCGACAACAAAACTGTTTAAACCGGTTTTATTAACTCATTCAATAGAAACTTTGACAATGCTTGGCTTCATGTCAGGCCCAGGAGGGACAATGGTGAAATCAGATACTTTTCCGGGTTACCCCAGGCAAGAGGCCGCACCTTGGGCACCCTGGCATGTCAAGAGGTCTTGATGCTCTGTGAGAGGGACTGTCCTCCATTCTTCATCTTCGGGTTCTCAGCGCCTTGGCAATCGACTTCATTCTCCCAGCTCCCCTCTCTCCTCTCTCCTCTCTCTGCCCCCTTGCAGTTACAGAGGTAGCAGCCAGCATCTTAATTAGGAAACCTGGCACCTGGGACCGGCCGAGAGGGATAATATTTCAGAAGGCATTCTGAGAGCCCAGATCGGGTTTCCCAAAGTTTGAACACACTGTGAAAACACTCTCTGGCCACTGAACATTACAGTCACTTCCTGCTGCTCCTATGTGTCTTGATAATAAGCCACTATTAACCATTCGGTGGAGGGCCTTTTCTCTGGGCTGGCTTCCTTTCCTGCACCCATGCCATGTGATTTATCAGCAAAAGCGAGTGGCTTTTTAGTGAAAGAAAAAGAGAGAATTCAAGCTGGTGTCTCCTGGGCAGTAATGAGTAATTTCTCGCTTTGGGATGAGGAAACAAAAGACTCCTGTTGCACAAAAGATTCCTATGATGCACTGATGATAGCCATGGGGCTCCTGCCTTCCTCCATAGTCACCACAGATGAGGGTGAAGCGGCATCCAGGGTTTCTGTCGCCTGTCATCCCACCCCCTCTCACCCCGACTGCCAGAGTGTTCCTAAGGTTAAAAGTGAGGGCATCTTACTGGGACTCTAGGTAAGAGAAATATAGGAGATGGGGGAAATAGGAGTATCCAGAGGATCTTAGAAACCTACAAGAAAAACAGCATAATGGGTGGATCAGGGCCCAGGGGTGTCCAAGGAGTAAGCACCTACTCTGATCTAGCAATGGACAGGACATTCTCAGCAGTTGTGTGGAGAGCGGGGACTGACTCTGACATGAACTCTGGTGCCCCGTATTTGACTACTTCCCCGTGGGGGCAGGGGGGAGCCCTGGTGGCACTCAAAGAAAGAACAAACAGGCTACCAAGATGAGACTTGATAGCCTGTGACCATATAGTGGGGAGGAGGTCCCTCTCAATCATGGACCTAGGGAAAGGCAATAGGGTGGGGGTGGGAGGGAGGGAGGAGCCGGAGGAATCAAGTGATGGGAGAACAATTTAGTTGTAATCTGAATAAATTAATTAATAACAATAATAAAGGAAACAGAAATAGAGTCGACCTGGGGAGGTTGAATGAGGACTTTATCACAAATACTAGCAAGGGACACTGCCCCAGTCCCAGAGGACCCAAAAGTCCCTCCTCACCGAAACACCTAGAATCCTCCTCGAAGCTTGACACCTCACCCCCATCCTGTGTTCCCTGGGGATCCAAGGAAGCCCTACTAGCTGTCACTAGCTGCCAACCTACAGGGACAAGACACAAGAAGGTCTACAGGAGACATATCCAGTCCCGATTTAAATTTAATCACTGTGGTCAATTATTTGTATAAGAATGGAGGAAAATAAAGACTATTTCACAAAAGTCAACTCTGTAATTTTAGAGCCTTTAGGACATTTGAAAAACGCCTTGTGCAATTAGGTGGCACTTAATACTCAGATAATAGCACAATGAAAGATGTATGTTTGCATTTTGTAAAATTAAACTGTATGCAGTTATTTATCTTTTACCTTAATTGTTTGAGCTTGTTTCTAATGTAAACTGTTGTAATTTTAAATAAATATCATAGAAAAAACTTTCATAGGTATCAAGAATCCAGAGTAAATTTACTTTGCAAATAGGCTTTGTAGGTATGTTTCACACGGAGGATCTTAAACTGACACTTTCATTCAAAAATACTCCGAATGACTCACCACTTGCCTCTGTGAGGTCAGACAGATCTCAAGGAGACAAGGTTTCATAACAGAATTCAGTTGACTCTTCTTCCATGTCCCAAGGGATCAGAAATGCACAAAATCTGAATAGTAAAAGGCAGGAGCTATATTTTTGACTAATTCTGGCTTAACGTACCAAATGCACATGAGCAAGCTCATGCTCTCTCACTTCCATTCTTCGGTCTCTGTTCCATATTAGGTGCCCAAATTTCTGTGCCTTTTGAGTACATTTCTGCCAACTAGAAGTTTGGTCATTGTCTAGAGCATGGAGGCTTAGGCATTTGAAGTAAATATATCAGCTCCATAATGTGAGTCCATGTGTTACTATGTAAAATTCACCGATAGGAGCTGGTTAAACTACTGTTTTGAAGCTCGGTGCCCTAAGCCTTTTCTGCTTGATATTCACACTGCAACTACAAACACTTGCAAAATAAAAGTAGAACAAAACAGACCTGATTCCCCATGGGTTTCAGGATTTGAGGAGCCATGCTCAATCGCATTCACTTTGCCTTCTGGCTGGCACTGCATCCCTTCTGTGTCACCGAGTTGGTCCAGTCCAGAGTCAAGGAGGATCAAGTCTGGACCCAATATCAGATCTGTGCTTGGCTAGGTAAGTAATCCCAGACATATTACCTGAAATTTCTTTCCTCAGTTTCCTTTTCAGAAAAAAAAAAGATGTCATAAAGGGCAAGGGTTGCTTTTTCCCTTAAGAATTGGATACATTAATCTATTTTAAATACTACTGTGTCTAGAGTGATGCATAAGGGATTAAGGGTGTATACTGGACTTGCAGAGAACCCAGGTTCATTTTCCAGCATCCATGTTGGACAGTTCACAATTACCTGTAACTCCAGCTCCAGGTATCTGAAATCTTCTCCTGAACTCCAAGGGCACCTGCACGTTCACATACCTACACACATATCTACACACAGACCTACACACAGACCTGTGCAAATACACATAATTAAAAATAACAAAAACAAACCTTTTAAAAACACAACAAACTACCAGACAGTGGTAGCACACGAACTGAGTCCCAGCAATTGAGAAACAGAGGCTGGCAAGAAACTCAAAGAAATCCTGTCCTGCTACTAAAGATACTCTGCTTGCATGCAGAAGCCCAGCAGAGTTGTCCTCTGAAAGGCTCCAACCAGCACTGGTTCAAAACAGATACTGAGACTCACAGGCAAACATTGAGTGAAGCATAGGGAGACTAGTGGAAAAGTGGGGGGGGGGGAGGATAAAAGGACCTGGAGGTGACAAGAACTCCACAAGAAGAACAACAGAGCCAACCAATCAGGGCCCAGAGGTGCCTGTGGCGTCTGAAGCACCAACCACGGACCGTGCATGGACTGGACCTAAGTCCTCTACACAGATGTAGCCGATGGGCAGGATTATTAGATTGAAAGTTTCAGAAATATTTCATACCTTGTACATTGAGTGCCGTTTTGAATAGCACATAAAATCCCCAGCTGGGTCCTCCCATTCTGTGGATCCAGAACACAGCCCTCTCTACCTGTTGAACAGAGCACCTACCTGTTGAACAGAGCACCTACCTGTTGAACAGAGCGAGCACCTACACTGTAGACGTAGACACTCCTCATCTTCTAGTGCGTCTTGGTTATCAAGTGGTCTGCTGTGGCTGCTAAGATCCATGGTGTGCTGCGTAGCTTTATGTCAGCATGACAAAACTAAAGTCATCTGAGAGGAGGGAACCTCAATTAAGAGAATGCCTCCATAAAATGAGCTGTAGGCAAGCCTGTAAGGCATTCTCTTAATTAGAGACTAACGAGGGAAGGTGCCATCCATGCACTGGTAGCCCTGGGTTCTATAAGAAAGCAGGTGAGCAAGTCCTGATGAGCCAGCCAGTATGCAGCACCTGCCACGGCCTCTACATCAGCTCCTGCCTTGAGGTTCCTGGCCCAGCCGAGTTCCTATCCTCATTGCTTTTGATAATGAACTGTGATAAAGAAGTACAACTGAAACAAGCTCTTTCCTCCTCGAGTTGCTTTGGTCATGATGTTTTACCATAGCAATAGTAACCCTAAGATACAGCAAGCCTAATTCTGCCACCAGTGAAAGTACGAAGAAGGAAAAACAACCTTGTTATCACATCTTGAACCCCAAAGGTTAAGGCCAGAGTTTGTGCAAACACTGCAGGTATAGGAGCAACGTACCATGGGAAGGAAGCTGCCCTGTGGGTTTCTTGTCATCCAGTGGCAGCTCTGTCAGCCTGTTGATGTCTTTGGCAGTCCCTATTGAAGCCAACGGTCTGACGTGGCTCTGCCACTCAGGGCCCCTCATCCTCATCAAGCTGACTCAGGCAGCTGCCACTGTCACAGGCTGGTTTGAGGACAGTTAGTGACATGCAATGACTTGGGGGTGGTGCTAGGCTTACCCTGGCCCTTCAGTGTCTCAGCCTCATGCTATTGGCCGAAGTGAAGCATGAGACCAGCCCTAATTCAAGGAGAAAAGACGTAGTGCAGAGTCACATGACATAAAATGCAAAGAAAAGGAATTCTAACAGTGACCTTTTCCTCACAATTAATCTACATACTCTTTTCTAAAAAATATGTCTGCTTGTGTAGGGGGTTGGGGAGTATGTGCATGTAAGTATGTGCATGTGCCCTCAAAGTAAAGAAAAGAACATCAGATTCCCCCAGGAGCTAAAGTTTCTGGCAGTTGTGAGCTGCTTAATGTGTGCGGTGAGAGCGAAACTCAGGTCTGCTACAAGTGGTATACACTCTTAGCCACTGAGCCAGCTCTCTTTGCACACAATGTGAAAACTCATAACTCACCAAAACATTGCCCCATAGCAGAGATGCATCAGCTGCCTACCAACTCCTCTGTTTTTATATTTCCAGTTAGGCTTTGTCTTGCAGCCACTTTCATCACACCCTCAGCCTTCCCTATGGCCTACAATAAGGACATTTGGTTCTTCAGCACCCCTGTACAGTCGTGTCCCCCGGGGCTGCCTGTCCTAAACTAATCATAACATCACCCAGTATAGTGAGACACAGCCCAAGATGGAGAGGCACTTCCAGGACCCAGCAGAGCAGTGCGATCAGAGTTCAGCTGCACTTGAACTGAAGTTTCTAACTACACCCAGCTCAAGACAAATGGTGGTTCTGTCATATCCCTTGGTTCTCAGAGAAAAGCTGGGTGCTTTTCCTTTGGTAAGTCAGTCCTCTGGCTGTTTTCTTGTTCGTTTCTAAGTGTTATGCTGCGTAGGACATATCTCTCTTGTAGACCAGGGATCATGAGAAATGAACATCATGTCCTTCACAATTATTCTACCATGGGACACTTCCAAAGTGCACACAGTTGCAAAAATTTTCCTCATCTGCTCAGTCATGGCAGTTTGGAAGGCTGTGGGACTCAACTAGTTATCTTTCTCCTTAGAAGCCAGCCATTGGGACCACCTGAGGAAGTCAGAACCATATGTCCCCAGTGCCCCTCTGGATCCTGGCTAAAAGGAATGGTGGATCTAGGTGGGAAGAGCCTAGGAATCTGCTTCTTTTTCAAGTGCCTTTCAGGATAAGCCTCCCGTTATCTCCCAAGACTGAAGACTTTAGGACAGAGACAGGTACCAGAGCGGCTTGATTTCTCCATTCAGAAGAGGACTGGTGAAGGCTCAGCCTCCCTGTTCCCTCCACCAACACACACACCATCTGCATTCACAGTCCATCCTCCACCAACACACACACACCATCTGCATCCACAGTCCATCCTCCACCAACACACATACCATCTGCATCCACAGTCTATCCTCCACCAACACACAGCCTCCCTGTTCTTGTGAACTGGATCCAGGTGGGCTGTGACAGGCCCTGCACATACATTTGCCAGAATCCTCAAATCAGAGCTGTAGGGTTTTGGCAGGAGGTTGGACAGACATGGCAGAAGGTATTTTATCTCACTTTCTTATGACATTTTCTGGGTTTTGAATCATGTATTACTTATTCATAGATCTGTAAAACTTTGGAAACCAACCTGTAATACTAGCTAAACTCCATCTGTGGACCAGACACCTAAGCACTTTGAATCCAGACTGTTGACATTAGTTATCTTCATAATGTATTTTTAATCACAGTAGCACCTTTATATACCTGTGGGAAAGTAGTGACACTAGTGCAGTAAACACCACTTTCCCGGGCTGACAGTGCTGTCTGGGACCTGCAATGACTCTAGTCACTGTATCATATGGGGAAACGTTCCAGGCTACGTTTTTCTTAAAGCAAGGTCTCTGCCTCATCAAAAGTGTTTAACAAGTTAACTCACCTTTTCCAAAGAGAGTTTGCTTCTGGCTTTGAAATGTTCAGGCAGGTGGGGTGCTGTTTCATTCTTTCTTTTGATAAACAGGTAAAGGACTTCCTACTTAGACACGCCTGTTTCTAGAGGCTGGCCTATGTGAAGTGATTAACACTGCCATTGTTTTAGCTGTTATTTACAAAAGCCCCAGGCTGTTCTGGCTGGCCAGCTGGGAGTGCAACACGACAGCATATCAGACTGTGTTAGCAAAATCACAGTGCCGTCCTCCACCTGGATGGATAACGTGCTTCCACTGGCTTATTAAAATGACTCAGTGTGTACCGTAGCCCTGTTTGGGTAGTGTAAAAATGGCTTCCATCCAGGGACTGTTCCGTGGATCACTGCAGTAGGAGTTCTCAGCTACTTTAGGAATGTCAATTTTTTAGCTTGCTGTCCAGTCCAGGTTCCTAACCAGACCTCCAGAGCTAGGACACAGTTCATTCCTAGAGAGCTTCCAGACTATTAACAGGCCATGCTCACCGAGTGGCATTTGTTTCCCATGTACTGCCTCTAGATGAGACAGGCAAAGGCGAGCCTCCCCTGGTTTGTGAGGAGCACCTCATCTTTCTATACAGTTTATCCAAGATATAGTTAAAATCTCAATGGTTTTGCTTTTTTTCAGTCCTGCTGTCTCCACATGAATTTTTGATGCTCTGGGAAGTATATGCTTGAGGCAGGGGAGGGAGTGAAGCTGGGGTTCGCAGCATAGCCCTCAGGTGTGATGAATGAGGCCGCTGGTGTGCGCTGCTCCAAGGTGCCTAGTGGGAAGGTCTGGTGATGTCTTTCAGTGGCATCTGAACTCAGATATAAAGGCCTTCACAACAGGTCCAAAAAGCATGTCTGACTGGGGACATGTGCCCTTTTCCCTTGGAAACCCCACACTAGAAGAAAGAACATGGCCCCAGAAACAGGGGGAAAATGGTGGCTCATAAACTGTAGTATGTGACATGATTCACTGTTCCTCTCAGTTTTCCTTATGTGCACAAATGTGGTGGCTTCTGGAGACCGAAGGCTAGATTTTCCATTGCACAGCCCAAAGCGAAATGCCATCACAAAGAACATTCTCACCTCTCACCCCCCACCCCACCCCACCCCACCCCAGCCCACCCCACCCCTGCCGCTTTTGTTCCTGCAGCTCACCCACTCCCTTCCAGTCTTCTCCTCTCTCTTCTCTGACAAGCTTAACAAATAGCTCCTCCCACCCCAGCTCTGGAGGCTTCTACTTAGAAGTGTCCACTGTAGGAAATTGGGGCTCAGAGCCCCACCTCAACTGCACCTGACAACCAGCTGCAGGAGCAAAGCAACAGAATCCCATTCTGTTTAGGGTTGAAAAGCCAGCTGCTGAAATTTTGCTGTCCTAGGAATAAAAGAGGCTGTCCTGGCTCTAGACAGAAGCACAAGAGGCTGGAAGAGGCTGGCCCGAACCCTCTGCAAGTGCCACCCTGTGCCTTGCTCTCCTCTCCTTTAGATGGCACCATCTTACTGCAAGGAGGCCAGTTGCTCTCCCTTCCCCAGCGTCAATTAGTATTCGCTGTGCAGAAATCAGGAAATTCCTTCATTATGCCAGTGCCCGGTGGCAATCTGATAATTAAGGCGGTGCTTCGGCATTTCCATTATAAACTCCACTTCTTCAGAGAGGGTTGTGGCACAGCAATAAGAATTTGCCAGGAGGGTTTCACCCTGGGACATTTTAGAGCAAACACTGCATTTCCCTTCTAAAGGGTCTTTTTTTTTTTTTTTTTTTTTTTTCCTTAATCATGCTCTGTCAAGTCTGAGAAATTTATTTTTCTCCATGTGACCAAAAATAATTAAGAATTTATCTAGGGTTTTTTTTTTTAATTTAATTCAGGCATTTGTTTGCATTTAACCTTAAAGAAACAACATCTGAGATAGTACACCCATTGATTACTCTGATTTAATCATTACACAGTATGTACATGAATAGACGTATTGCATGCTACCGATAAATTTGTGCGATTATTATGCAGCAATTAAAATATGAAAAAATATAAAATAAAATGCAAACTGTCAAAAAAATTTTAATAAAAAAATGGAAAGAACTATTTTTAATTTTGAGGATTGTTTTCCCAAAGAGTTAAGTGGTTCTAGCATTACCTTCCCCTATGCCCTTTTTTAAAAAAGTCTGTGTTGAAATCTTCTACAATTAGGTAATAGGAACGTTTGAGACTTTTATTCAGAACTTTACCTAAAATGCACTTCTGTAGGTGCTTCCTAAAAGTCGCCCCACATCCCACCTCCTCCATCCACAGAAGCTTGAGCGCAGAACCAGGGCAGCCCAAGGGCTCTGCTGTATAAGGTCTTACAGGTGCGAGGGGCCACCATCTGCATGGTCCCATACACCTGGGATACACCTGCAACGATACACCTACAATGATACACCTGCAACGATACACCTACAATGATACACCTGCGCACACCTGCAACGATACACCTACAATGATACACCTGCGATGATACACCTACAATGATACACCTGCGTACACCTGCGATGATATACCTACAATGATACACCTGCGCACACCTGCGATGATACACCTACAATGATACTCCTGCGTGTGACTCGCGTAACCGTCTCGCCAGCAAGAACGACGCGGCACATGTACAGGATCCTTCTGCAGCAAAGCTTTAATGCATCTTGAGAGGGAGAGCATAAGCTTACAGCGAGTAAAATGGAGACCCCAAACAGCAGAAACCCATCCCTTATATAGGAAACTGTTCTCCGCTTAGGATGTGTCAGTCCCTGATTGGCTGTTACTCATCAGGCGATATGACGCCACGGGAGAGGCAGAGCACAACAAGTGGAAAGTTCCTTCGCACATGCGCAGATTACTTGTTTACCAGTTTGGGACACAGGATGTCAGCGCCATCTTGTAATGGCGAATGTGAGTGCGGCCTCTCACACCTGCGTACACCTGCGATGATACACCTACAATGATACACCTGCGTACACCTGCGACGATACACCTACAATGATACACCTGCGATGATACACCTACAATGATACACCTGCGTACACCTGCGATGATACACCTACGATACACCTGCGCACACCTGCGACGATACACCTACAATGATACACCTGCGATGATACACCTACAATGATACACCTGCGCACACCTGCGACGATACACCTACAATGATACACCTGTGTACACCTGCGATGATACACCTACAATGATACACCTGCGATGATACACCTACAATGATACACCTGCGTACACCTGCGACGATACACCTACAATGATACACCTGCGTACACCTGCGATGATACACCTACAATGATACACCTGCGCACACCTGCGATGATACACCTACAATGATACACCTGCATACACCTGCGATGATACACCTACAATGATACACCTGCGATGATACACCTACAATGATACACCTGCGCACACCTGCGATGATACACCTACAATGATACACCTGCGCACACCTGCGATGATACACCTACAATGATACACCTGCGTACACCTGCGATGATACACCTACAATGATACACCTGCGTACACCTGCGATGATACACCTACAATGATACACCTGCGATGATACACCTACAATGATACACCTGCGATGATACACCTACAATGATACACCTGCGCACACCTGCGATGATACACCTACAATGACACACCTGTGCACACCTGCGATGATACACCTACAATGATACACCTGCGTACACCTGCGATGATACACCTACGATACACCTGCGATACACCTGTGTACACCAGCAGGAATTTCAGAGTAATCTCCATTTCCAGTGCTCTGCTCTGTCACTGGTCATTGAATCAAGTCACGCACCCTTTGTTTTAATCATAAAAACACCCTGTCACAGTGAGTTTTTCTGTCTGCTTAATAACACGTGTACATTTTCCATACCTCTACTTATACGCGTCCCAGCCAGAATAAAATCTCTCAAATGATTGACATGCCTCTGTTATCTGTAGAGATGCCTTTACTTTTAAGAATCACTGATGGCTGACAGTGACTGTCTCAGCTTGTTTGCTGTGGCTATAATAACCTCAGGTTGGGTATATCACAAAGAAAGGAGGTTTATTTTACTAACAATTTTGGAAGCGAAAGTCAAAGATTGGATGGCCTTCTCAGTGCAGAGCTGGGGGCCAAACCTCCAGCAGGAGAGCCTCTGTGGGGCACACACGGAACCTCACCTAACCAGAGCAGCTATCTGAACATGTTTTTGTTTCAGACCCTGGAAGACTGTCATTTTTTTTTTAACTGGAATTTGTAAATTGTATGCAGTAAAATCATGCGGTGATACATCAGTCACCTTTCTTTTTTAAAACTTTACATTTCTGCTTTGTTTTAACAGGTGTGTGTGTGTGTGAGCATGTGTGTGCTCTGGTGGGTGTGTAGGGGTCAGAGAACAGCTTGTCAGGACTTGCTTGTCTCCTTCTATCACGTGGGTCCCAGTGAACAAACTCAGGCCATCAACGTGGCAGCAAGCACCTCACCCTTGGAGCTGTCTCTCCAGTCTTCAGTTACATTTCTTGTCACCATGTTGGAACACAGGACATGAACAGTCTAGTGGAGGAAGGACTTATGTTGGTTCCGGGTTTCAGTGTGATTGGTCCATGTTCATGTGCCCCCCTGCTCTTGGGAACAGCTTCCTGCCAGAAGAACATGTAATGAAAACTAGTTTTCATTTCAGGGTGAACAGAGCAGAAGAAAGAAACGCCACATAGGCTGACTTATCTTGGCTTTTGAGTCTGTCCAGGTCTCTAAATTACGGGAAAGCACCACTGGCAGTGCTCATGGGTCTTCCGCCCTCAGTGAATCCTCTCTGAGTGCTTACATATAAAGCCAGTGGCGCACTTCACCGGTCTCCCAGTTGAAGCCACAGTGACAGTGAAGGCTAACCAATGCCAATGGGTGTCCATACCGCACGCTGTCCAGACGCCATTTCTCTACTCTTACTCTGTGAGATTAGAACAAGGTGACTCACCCACACATTTGAGCAGATCTGCATAAAAACCTGGCATCCGAATGTTTGCTACCGTCCTCCTCTGTGTGTCACTAGCTATCACTTTTGTACAGCAACACTGGTTTGCCCATCTAAAGGGCAGATTTGGGTCTCAAGTAGGTCACAGTTCTAGGATTTGGAGTTCTAAGCTCCATGTGTGTTCAGAAGCAAGTTCTGCAGCCAGAACCCTGAGGTGATGTAGGGATGAAACATGCCTGCAGTGACACTAGTAGATGACACAGAAAGAGAAAGGAGGGAGGGAGGGAGGGAGGGAAGGAAGGGGGGAGAAAGGGATGGAGGGAAGGGGGGGAGAAAGAGAACTAAACGCAGAACAAGTGAGATACACAGGTTTTTTTCACTTTCTAGTTGATGCTGAAAATTGAAATCCACAGGTGAGTCATAAGAATGGGAGTAGAATTACTTCTGTGTAACTGGTCCAAAGATTGAAAACAATTTCCTCCTTCCTCTTGTGTTGGCTCAGCGTACAACCTGTTTCCCAAAATACACACACACACACACACACACACACACACACACAGACAGAGAGAGAGAGAGAGAGAGAGAGAGAGAGAGAGAGAGAGAGATGGATTTTAAAATACTAATTTAATCATAAATGAAGATTGACCACCAGGAAGCTTCCAGAGGACTTACCAGATGGTGGGGCCGAGGTGTGTGTAGTTCAGCTGTGGAGACGCCTTATAGAAGGAAGCAAGGCCAAGAAGGATCTAAAAATGGTAGTTGAGTCTAGGGAGTTCCACTGCAGACTTTCCCAGGATAGAGCTATCAGTGACAGGTCGGCTGGTGGGGTGGGGATGGGGTGGGGGGTGTTGGATTCTTTACGCTGCATGTGGACTGTGTCCCCTTTTCTGACCAACAAACATATTCACCCTTCAAGATATAATTTCAGTGTCATACCTGTTAGGATGGGTATTGTAAAAAGGAGAGAGAGATTACGTACTGGGAGCAGGGACATAGACAAAAGAGAAGGCTCTCACACAGTAGATGGAAGTGCACATTGCTAGAAGCCATTGTGAAAACAGTGTGGGGGCATCAGAACAAAATTGTTGTGGAATTCAGCCATCTTTCCTCCAGAAACATAACCAAAGAAGTGGAAATATATATAGTTTGCAACAGTAGTATTCACAATTTAGATATAGTATATATGCGTACATACATGAATGCAGGGTGAGCCAGTCTAGAGCTCTGATGTACAACATGAAGATTGCCAGTCATTTTGTATTCTTTTGGGGACTTTTTCTAAATTGGTAGCTTTTATCTGCTCTTGTTACACAGGCACAGATTGGTCACTGTGCAAAAAGATAAATATGTTAACTTGCTTCGCCATCATAACCATCTTTCTCACTATCTTTGTATCCTATGAAATCATGTGTATTCTTGAAATACATACAATAAAAATCATTAAAAAGCAACATCAGCTCAAGGGGTCCTGCCCTTCTATGAGAGACTATGCAACCTTTCCTTTGTACCCAAGCTTTCCTCTGAGGCATTTCATCACATCCCTGTGTGAAATGTACTGCTACAGAACACTAACTAGGCAAGAGTGCCATTCTTCCCAGTGCACTGCATTCTCAAGGATCAAATCTTGCATCCTTAGTGTCTTCAGTATATTGTTCAGGCCTTGCTCAGAAGCCTTGGTAACACAGGCAGACACTGCCTAATGAGTAGGTGGATGCATGCACACGTGGGTTTCCAAAAGCCCTTGCCTTATGATTGGTTTGCTATACTTGAGTGATTAGGAGGAAATAATTAGTGGCTAAAAGCCAGCTTTTCATTGTGGCTATGGATGACATTTGTTGGCCTATTTCCACCCGGCATCTTAGTTTGAAGAGAACTCTGGGAAACGATCTATGTTTCACTGAAAATGCCTAAGACTTCCTGAAGCTGGAGATTAAGCCAGGCTGGGAATTCTACCATGAGTCCTAGGCCCCAAGCCAGCCCTGCCACTCTTGGATTAAGATGGCCACTCATTTGTGCGAAGCATTTGTTGGCTAGGAATGTAGTCAGTGGGCAGTGAACTGTTCGGATGCCTGGAAGGTATTTCCTAAGAGACCACATGTCAAGCACCTGTTGAATCATGAGCTTCCCCTGGATAACAATGGGACGCCTTGACAGGCTGAGGGAGGCCTGTGCTGTAGCTGATACCTGGCACACACCGTAGCTGCCCAATCTGAGGCCAAAAGCAGGAAAGGGGGAACTGGAGACTGACTCACCGAGACTGTATTTTCATGGGAGTTGCTTCTAGGGGAATGCTGTGTTCCTAGGTCACAAAGAGCCACTTAAACTTTTTACCTCAGCCGTGTGTAATGAATATTCTTCCACTCCCTTCAGTTCACACCGCATGGGCATTAGTGGCCTATTAAGAGTAGAAAGCAATCTAGAAAAAAATATTAAATTAAATTGATTCTAGTTCCAGGCATGGCAAACCTCCCTTAAAGCTGTTGGTCAGAGGTGCCCAAGAGACTCCTAGAACAATATAGGCTGTTGCCTTAAAAAACTTGAAAGTAAGACCTTATTGAAGAAGAAACCACACACTTCCGACACGGGACTTGGAGGACCCATGTGACCGACATGGAAACCTCCTCCTCAAAGACTAGCTCTCACAGAGTCTACGTATCATAAAGTCCTGTACAAGATCACAGGGGAGAAAAGAAATAGTCCCACCCAAGTACAGTCTATGGTCTGCAATAACAACCAGCCCTGCTACAGACCCCTAAAGGTGTAATAGCGGTGTTTTTATCTTGGGGTTAACCAGCAGTTGCCTCATTGGACTCTCAATAGGAGGAAATTTGTACCTAGTACTGTAATCTAGCCAAATATCCTTGGTGGTGAGGTCATAAACCCTGGGGGAGAACCTGTCACAGTCATTTTTCTAAACCAATATAATTTCTAACTATATTCTAAATACTTATCCTTATACCCAGGTAAGTTTAGTTCTCATGCCTCATCAAAGAGGCTTGTTTTTTTTTTGTTTTTTGTTTTTTTTTTTTTAAAGCAGACAGAGACTACTGCAGATAGCCACAATTGGTCAAAATTCAGAGCAAAAGTGACCATGGGGTACCCAGTCGCTGTTAGCACACCTACAATGCAACTTCTCTATCTAGGATCAGGGAACACGGAGGAAGAGAGGGCATAAAGTGTGTAAGAGCCAGAAAGCTCAACTATTAGTCCCTTCTAGACTTGACAGGAAAGTGGCACCCACAAAAGCTCAACAATACGGTCACTAAACAAGATCCATATGACGTTAACACCAGTTAACAGGACACACACACACACACACACACACACACACACACACACACACAAACACACAAATCCATCCTGCTAGGTCCCTTTACTATTGCTCATGTGTACATGCCTTTAGGGCTGACCGCTTGGGATTCAGTAACCTATCTGGGGGTTCGTTCCTGGAGCAAACTAATTCTTCCTTTCTCACGAGCTAACAAATGATTGCCTGCTGCTCTTCATCTAGGGATGGGCTTTCTGGCTCTTACACACTTTATGCCCTCTCTTCCTCCGTGTTCCCTGATCCTAGATAGAGAAGTTGCATTGTAGGTGTGCTAACAGCGACTGGGTACCCCATGGTCACTTTTGCTCTGAATTTTGACCAATTGTGGCTATCTGCAGTAGTCTCTGTCTGCTTAAAAAAAAAAAAAAAAAAAAAAAAAAAGCAAGCCTCTTTGATGAGGCATGAGAGCTAAACTTATATATATATATATGGATTTGAGAGAAAAGGGGGACATCCAGAAGGAGTTGAGGGGAGATTATTAGAAATGATGTACTTATGTTTGAAAATCTCTAAATAATCATTAATTTTTTAAAAATGAAGTTGAAAGGCAAACAGTAGCCGACTCTAAGAATCACTGGTGAGACCCAGTGATGGGGACAGTGTGACAGGCAAACAGTAGCCGACTCTAAGAATCACTGGTGAGACCCAGTGATGATGGGGACAGTGTGACAGTAGAGACCCAGTGATGGGGACAGTGTGACAGTAGAGACCCAGTGATGGGGACAGTGTGACAGTAGAGACCCAGTGATGGGGACAGTGTGACAGTAGAGACCCAGTGATGGGGAGGGACAGTGTGACAGTAGAGACCCAGTGATGGGGACAGTGTGACAGTAGAGACCCAGTGATGGGGAGGGACAGTGTGACAGTAGAGACCCAGTGATAGGGACAGTGTGACAGTAGAGACCCAGTGATGGGGACAGTGTGACAGTAGAGACCCAGTGATGGGGAGGGACAGTGTGACAATAGAGACCCAGTGATGGGGACAGTGTGACAGTAGAGACCCAGTGATGGGGAGGGACAGTGTGACAGTAGAAACCACGGGCACACAGTTCATTAGCCGTTTGTTCTGTTGCTACAACAACACAACACCTGACAAAAGCAAGTTAAGGAAGGGAAGGTTCACTGTGGCTCACCGTGCACAGTCACAGGTCACACTGCAGCCACCACTAGGCAGCAGAGAACAGTGAATGGGCACGCTCAGCTAGCTGTGCCCTCTTCCTGCTCTCTGTCAAATGGTGCTGCCACACCCCCACTGTAGTTAACTGAATCCAGATAATGCCTCACAAAGGTGCTCAGAGGCTGACCTAATCTAAAATAACCCCTCTGAGTAAAACTATCTCCTGGGTAATTCTAGATCAGAGTGACAATTAATCATGGCACATAGTAAAAGTTTGAAAACAAACCCATGTACTTATGGCCTATTGGCTTTTAATTAAAATACAAATCTGAATAAATTTGGGCAAAAAATGCTTTTAACAAATGATACTGAAACAGTTATATTTATGTAAAAAATGTCTGAAGTCACTCAACATTATGTATAAAATTAAATTACATTTTTTTAATATTTTCTTATTTCAGATTTTAAAATACGCATGCTTTTTTTCATTAAAAAAAAAATAAGGGAAGTCACCACAGCTCCAGATGTTCTAAAGGAGCCTCTTGATGATCCTTAAAGAGGATGCTGAAGCTCAGCTTGTGGTAATGGCAAATCGTGGGCTAATTCCAACAGGGCTCAAGAAGAAATTTAAATATGCATGGAAATAAAGTAAGAATTTGAAAAGCATAAGGCTCGATGGCTAAAACCTAACCGCAAGTCAACACTTGTGTATGCCTTTCTGGACATGCCTTACCCTCCTCAACACATCCATGATGACCTAATGGTCTCCAGCGACCTGTGATACCATCAAAATTCCAAAATGCTGTAGAGTAAAAACAAACAAACAAACAACAACAGCAAGGAGTACACAATATTTATACCCTCAGTTGAAATTCCATGTACTTGCTTCTTAGCATTTATTTGCAAAGAATCATTTATCAAGGGTGACCAGTCAGCGGACTTGAGAAAGGAAAGTGTAGATCAGACTATAGATTCGGCTGTTGGCAGAACTCATCCTGACGCAGAATGTGATACAGAACTACACTCGTTTAGTAAAACATGGCCGTTCCATTCTGCTTCAACCCACACGGTGGAAGCCTCTTTTTTAAAATGACGTATTTATTTATTTTTATGTATGGGCATATGTGTGTGATACAGTGTAAGTTTATTTGAAACACACGTGTGCAAGAATCACCGTAGACCAAAGGGGATGTTAGCTCTTCTAGAAGTGGAGTTAGTTAAAGGGGACTGCAAGGTACCATTTCAGTACTGGGAAATAAACCTGAGTCCTCCAACAAAGCCAAGCACTGAGCATCATCTCTAGACACAAACAATGGCTTCTTTAGAAAAGTATTCCTCCTCACGCGTCCATTCCATCAAGGAGCTAATTTTCTTGCCTCAGGTCTTCTTTGTCCTCACCTATAAGCCCGAATGCCCTGCGGGGAGAGTGGGACGGGCTCAGTCATCAGGAAGCCTCCAAGTGCAATTCTCTTGCTTTGAATTTCGCTGTCTTCAGGCCTCTGTCACTGCATCACCTTTCCACCTTGTTGGAAGCAGGCTTCTCTCCGGCATTCTGAAACATGTTTATAGGAGAACAGCTGAGGGGTTCTCGCGGTGGCTTCAGCCTGGATTTTACTACAGGATTCTCCTACACGAGCTAGCTTCCTGTGGCTTTGCATTCCCATAGACAAGGTGCTTGCCACTACACTCTCCCTTCCCAAGGGGAGTGGGGATAACGTGGTAGAAACTGCAATTACAAAAAGCTTACACATTTGGCTTGGCGTAGCAGACTCAATATGCGTAACTGCCATGCATTCACTGTTTTTGCTACAGAGTGACAGGTATAAATTGACCTAATTGAGATGCTCCCTATATAGATAGAAAGGCCCAGACTTCTGAATGGAGCCGCCTGATATCATGTACCTCCACAGAGGTTCAATCTTAGCCCACCCAGAAGCTCTGCGGAAGCTGGGTACTGGCTTCACAACCAGGAAATAGAAGCCTTTTTAAGGAGTGACAATCAAGAGATTTTTATCTTAATTTACTTCCATCTTCTGGCTACAGAACGGTGCCGGAACTGATAGGAACCATCTTATGTGCTGAGGCGCGCAGGGCCTGGCCATAATGAAGAGAAGGTACTATTGATTACATAAATGTTTTCAAGCGTAGAGGTGCCCATCCGGCTGTGTTTGAGACATTTCTATCAGGAAAACAGGGCCTGTCACAGATGACAGCGGGAAGGGAAATGCATGCTCTGCCTCTCTCCTGGAAACTGCCACCTGTGCAGCGTTCTAGCCTGAAGGAAATAGTGACTCCTGATGCAGTCTCTTATTTTGCTGCCTTCTAAAGCTTCTGCATTAGGCTGTGGCTCCCTGCAAAAATCTATGTACTCAGATGCAATGGCGAGCCGGCGTCTAGTCTTACCACGCATTAATGAAGGGCTGTAGAGCTCAGTCTCGTGGACGCGGTAGGGCATCTTCCATTTTGGCATGTGAGGTATAGAAGGGTCAGCATATACAAGAGGGTGTGTTGCTGGAAGCGGGAGCCAGGGACACCTCCTCAGGTTCCTAACCTGTTCAGATCCCTGGCTCCCAAGGGGATCCCCCGGACACCCTGGAGGTCTGAGCCACCCTGGAGGATGTTTGATCAGTGCACCTGCCTCTAATCTTCCAGCTTCCATTTCTTGACAAACGAAAGCAGCATAATCCCGTTTCATCAAAAGGCAACATTGATGAATGATCTTGTGCCTTGCTCCACCCCAGCTCTTTGCTACACTCCCCATTCCTGGCCAAAGCCCAGCTGGGAGGAGGGTGGCCCTTTATAGCAAAAAAAGTAGAAAACTTCAGCTGGCTGGGGTGAAAGCTAAGCCACCTGTCTAAACTGAATGCTTGCTGCTGAGCTGAGCTGAGTCTGAGGGACAATGCCCTCAGCTCCCTTGCTGAGAACCTCATCCTGGCTCATGGAAAGCCTCAGGTCCCTCATAGTGGAGGGTAGAGAGAAGCTGCCCATCCTAACCAGGATGTAGCCACTTGAGATGTTAGCCTTGATGTGCTGGCCCACAGGCTCATACCCTGCTGGCAGAACAAACAAAGAGGAGGCAGAGTAGTGTTGTGTTGTGTGGACAAACAGGGGCCTCACTGGAGGTCTGCCTGTGGGAGGAGCCCTGTCTCCTTTTATCCAGGGTGGGATAGAAGACTTGAAACTGACTGAGCATGTGAAAGCAAGACAAAGTTCTGATAGTCTGCTCAAGGGTAAACATTTTCTTTCAGGTCCCCTCTCCTGGTGTGGACCACCTGTGATGTTCCCCAACTATTCAATTCCATCTATTCATTCCATCAGTAGGTAAACATTCCGAGGGGGGGCGGTGCTGCATGAAAGCACTAGGTACTGGGGGGGGGGGAGGCAGATATCTGCCCTCACTCAGCTCAAACCCCTTTCCACAGCCTTAGGAACCTCTTTCAGCCTCAGCTACATCTCACTTGACAGGATTCCTAAACCCTAGGTGAGCAGGTGCAGTGAGCATCACTCCCCAGGGGCATCACAGTCCCCAGATGCTGACGCTCACCAAATCACATGGATTGGAGGAGATACCTAGGCAGGGTACTTTTTTCAAACATGCGCTCCGAGACCCAGATCCAGCCAAGACCGACAGGACTTCCAAAGTCCAGTGAGACCAGAGCTCCCCCAGATTCTCTGTTCTGCGGCTGCTGAAATTTTTCTTTTCCTTCGTGCCCAGCTTGGCTTTCCGTGGCTGAGGGCTTTTCAATCCAAATATGAGAACAGAAGAAGTATTCATGTCAGTGCTTTTTATTACAAGAGCGGCCCATAACTTATTTTTGGAATTCATAGCATTTCCCCTGAAATAACTCAGTAAGTATGAATCACCAGGGCCAGTAGCCGCTGGGTCTTGTGTGGGACACGGCCCTCTGTAGCATGTGCCTTCACCATGAAGGTTTATCCTGGAATCTGCTTTTCCTCCTGAGGCTACCAATGCTTCAGGTTTTTTTTAGTTCACTTTATTTACTTAGTTGGTTTTTCTGAATCGTCTCTTTCTTTAAGCTAGTCTGACAGCTTCATGTTGAGTCTTCCAAATAACTACTTGAAAATGGAACTCCTCCCCTCCCCCATTTCAAGCAAAGCTGCCCCCCTTTTTTTTTTTAAATGTTCAAGCCTCTGATGTCCTGCTTGCTCTCTGCCTTTGGGAAGGAAAAAGAAGGACTTATTCATAACAACATTTGAGTTTGGATTATTGGTGATTGATGTAACTTAATCTACCTGACTCTGGCACAGTGGTAAGAGACTGGCAAAAGAAGGATGGTGTGTTTAATTTAGTCAAACAGAATGTAACGATTTGGGATTGAGAAGCACACTAAAACTACAAAAGACTCAAAGCAGTATGTTCCAGCTGATGGGGGAAGAAGGCAATGCTCAAATTAAAATTAGAGTCTCCTGGGACTTGGTCCCAGACACTGTGCTTAGCTACACTGCGCTCATTTCTGTCATTTTGAAACTTTTCTTCTCTAAAGATTACTACTAATTAGCTGGGCATCTTGGCACATGCCTTTAATCCCAGCTCAGGGAGGCAGAGGCAGGTGGATCGCTGTGAGTTCAAGGCCAGCCTGGTCTGCAAAATGAGTCCAGGACAGCCAAGGCTACACAGAGAAACCTTGACTTGAAAACTGAGGAAGGGGGTGGGAGATGGAGAAGGAAGAGGAGGAGGGAGGGAAGGAGGAAGAGAGAGAGATTAATGCAATGGAGCAAATGCTCAGAGGTCTTCAGTAGGTAGAAGATCGGTATGTCACAAGAACAGTGTTCAAGAAAATAGTTTAAGTCAAGATGTTAAACCTTATATATTATTATGAATACACATACATGCATTCTAGGTAAATTTTTATTCTGAGTTTTTGGAAATTAAAAGAAATATTTTCGTGAAGCAGCATCAGCATGAAGAGGATAGAGGAGCCCGCAGCTTTAGTAAGTAGAAGGCTGTGCAACTACACAAGGACACTCTTCCGAGGACGTGCCCAGCACCAAAAATAAATAAGAATTATATCTAACTACATACAATATTAATTTTTATTTTTAAAATTTTTGAGACTGTAAGTACAATATTTCACCCTTCCCTTTCTTCCATCCAAAGCCTCTCATGTATGCCCCCTACAGTTTCTTTCAAACTCATGCCGTCTTTTCCTTACTTGTTGTACAAATACCAATGTGTCTGAATATGTATACATAGATATGCACATGTACATAAGTACAGCCTGCTCAGCCTACGTAATGTTACTTACATGTACGTGTTCTCAGGGCTGACCACTTGGTATTGGATAACCAACTGAAGTGCTCTTCTCCATGGAAGACTTTTTCCCCCTCTGAGACTTCCTTAGTTGCCTGTAGTTCTTTGACTGGTATTGAGGCCTCCTAAACTTCCTCCTTCCATGACAGTAAGTCTATTGGCATCATCCTTGCCCATGCCATGCTTAGGTGGCCAAGTTGGTGAGACTTGGTGAGTATATCTTCTGACATTTCCAGGAGCCACAATCTTACAACATATTCCCCGTTCTTTTGGGTCATAGAATCCTCCTTCCTTTTCACAGTGGCTCCCAAGCCTTTGGTACAGCAATTGTTTTGTAGATGTATCAGTTGGGACTGGACTCCAACACCTTACATTTTGATTGGTTGTTGTTTTCTGTAACGATCTTCATCTGTTGCAAAAAAAACTTTTATCAATGAGGAGTGAGAAAATATAAATTTGTTGATGGTTATAGCCACTGATAGAGCTAATGATAAGCTTGTAAAGTCCTGGATTCCTGGATTTTGCCCCTGCCTGCTGGGTCCACCTGGGGCAAACCCAACAGTGGTGAGCTGTGCCCTGTCCCTCGTGTGCTTGATTTTCTGGCCTACACTTCTGTCTGCCATGACAGATCAGCTACCCTACTACAACAAGCCCTGGATACCCTGACACAGCTGAAGCTCAAGAAAATGGCCTTAAGTAAAATCTTATGAAGATAATATAGGCCTTTAAAGAGGAAATTAATAAATCCATTAAAGAACTACTGGAAAATACAATCAATCAGGTGAAGAGAATAAATAAAATGGTTCAAGGCTTAAAAATGGAAATAAAAGCAGTAGATAAACTGGGCAATAGAAAATATAGACATAAGCATCACCAACAGAATATAAGAAATGGAAGAAACACTGTCAAATGTAGAAGATATGATAAAACAAACTGATACACTGATCAAATAAAATGTTAAATCTAAAAAGTTTCTGACACAAAGCATTAAAGAAATCTCAGACGCTATGAAAATACCAAACATAAGAATAAATGGAATAGAAAAGCAGAAGATTCACAAGTCAAAGGCCCAGAAAAATATTTTCAACAAAATCAAAGAAGGAAATTTCCCCAACCCAAAGAAAGAGATGCCTACAAATACACAAGAAGCTTACAGAGCACCAAATAGATTGGACCAGAAAAGAAAAGCCTCCTGTATCATAATAATCAAAACATTAAATCTACAGAACAAAAAAGTATATTAAAAGCCACAAAGGAAAAAGACCAAGTAGCATATAAAGGCAAAACTATTAGAATTATACCTGATTTCTCAACAGAGACTTTAAAAGCTAGAAGGGCCTGGGGAGGTCTCTTGTAATCTCTGAGACCACAGATGCCAGCCCAGACTAGTATACTCAGCAACACTTTCAATCAAAATAGATGAAGAAAAGAAGGTATTCCATGACAAAACCAAATTTAAAACAGTATCTATCCACACATCCAACCCTACAGAAGATACTAGAAGGAAAACTCTAACCCCAGAAGATTAACAACACTTCCAGAAAACATGAGAAATAAATAATACTATGCCAACAAAACTAAAAGAAGCAACACACACACACACACACACCCCTCCATCACCACCACCAATAAAAACAACATCAATATAACAAGAAATAACAATCATTGGTCAATAATATCTCTCAACATCAATGGACTCAATTCCCCAATAAAAGATGCAGGATAAGAGAAAGGATGCAAAAATAGGACCTATCATTCTGCTGCATACAAGAAACACACATCATCAACAAAGATAGGCATTACTTCAGAGTAAAGGGCAGGAAGAAGGTATCCAAGCAACCAGACCTAAGAAGCAAGCTAGAGTAGACATTATAATATCTAATAAGATAGATTTTCAACCAAAATTATTTAGAAAAAAAACAAGAGGAAGGACACTTCATATCAAAGGAATCAACCAAGATGACATGTAAATTGTTATATTTATGTTTCAAATACAAGGACATTCACATTCATAAAAGAAACATTACTAAAGCTTAAACCACACATGATCCCTACACATTAATAGTGGGAGACTTAAACACTTCACTCTCACCAATGGACAGGTCATCCAGATAGAAACTAAACAGAGAAATATTGAAATTAATAGATGTTATGAATCACATGGACCTACCAATTATCTACAGAACATTTTATTCAAACATAGAAGGATGTATCTTTTTCTCAGCACCTCATGGCACCTTCTCCAAAATTGGCCATGTATTCAGTCACAAAATAAGTCTCAACAGATACAAGAAAATTGAAATAACCCCCTATATTTTATCATACCACCTGAATTAAAAATGGACTGCTACAAAAATAGAAACAAAAGAAATCATATAGACTCCTGGAAGCTGAACAACTCTCTACTCAATGACCAGTGGGTCAAAGAAAAAATAATGAAAGAAATTAAAGACTTTCTAGAAGTCAATGAAAATAAAGGCACAACATACCCAAACTTATGGGGCACAATCAAAGAACCGCTAAGAGTTTATAGCACTTAGTTCATAGCACTGTCTTCATAAAGAAATAGGAGAAATCTCATATCAGCATATTAACAACACACCTAAAAGCTCTAGTTCAAAAAGAAGCAAACACATCCAAGAGGAGTGGACAACCAGAAATAACCAACCTCATCACTGAAATCAATAAATTAGTAAAAAAAAAAAAAAAAGAGAGCAATACAAATAAACTGAAACCAAGAGTTGGTTCTTTCAGAAAATCAACAAGATAGGCCAACCCTTAGGGAAACTAACTAAAAGAGAGATAAAGAATATTCAAATTAACTAAATTGGGGGGAAAAGAGAGACACCTAGGAAAACCAAAGAATCATAAGGTCTTACTTCAAACACTTGTATGGCACAAAATTGGGACATGTAAATGAAATGGATTATTTTCTTAATAGATACCACTTACCAAAGTTAAATCAAGATTAGGTAGACAAATTATGTAGAACTATAACCCTTAAGGAAATAGAAGAAGTCATTAAAAGTTCTGTCTCCCACACCGGAAAAAGCCCAGGACCAGATGGTTTTAGAGCAGAATTCTACCAGACCTTCAAAGAAGAGCTAATACCAAAACTTTTCAAACTATTCAATAAAATAGAAAGTGAAGGATCATTGCCAAACTTATTATATGAGGCCACAGTTACCCTGATACCTAAACCTCACAAAGACTCAACAAATAAACATAATTACAGATCAATTTCCCTTATGAACATTGATGCAAAAATACTCAATAAAATACTTGCAAAGCAAATCCAAGAACATTAAAACCATGGTCAATTTGGCTTCATGCCAGGGATGCAAGGATGGTGCAACATAGGAAAATCCATCAATGTACTCCACCATATAAACAAACTGAAAGAGAAAAACCAAATGATCATCTTTTTAGATGCCAAAAAAGCCTTTGAAAAAAAAAATCCAACACTCCTTCATGATAAAAGTCTTGGACATATCAAAGATATCATTCACCATGACAAAGTAGGCTTCATCCAAGGCATGGAAGGGTGGTTCAATATATAGAAATCCATCAATGTAATCCATGATATAAACAAACTGACAGGAAAAAAAAACACATGATCATCTCATTAGATGTCCCACAGCCAAATAATGGATAAAGAAACTGTGGTACATCTACACAATGAAATACTACTCAGCTGTTAAAAACAACAAAATCATGAAATTTGCAGGCAAAAGAATGGAGCTAGAAAAGATAGTTCTGAATGAGGTAATTCAGACCCAGTAAGCAAACATGGTATGCACATACTTATAAGTGGATATTAGCCATAAAGTTCAGGAAAACCATGCTACAATCCACAAACCCATAGAAGCTAAGGAACAAGGAAGGCCTAATGGAGGATGCTTGAATCTTGCTCAGAAGGGGAAATAAAATACACATGAGGGTGGATGTAGGAAGAGAATTGGGTGGGAGAGTGGGTGTGGAGGGGGGGCAACAGGAGAGATCAACTGTAGGAAGGATGGCAAGGAGAGAGAAGTACAATGAGGGAGCATTTTGGATTGAGTTGGAAGCTTAAGACAATAGAAACTCCCATTAATCTATAAGGGTGACCCTAGCTAAGACTCCTTAGCATTAGGTGATATGGGACCTAAATTGGCTTACTCCTATAAACAGTCTACGGAAAGATGGGGAGACCAGACCAGCCACAAAACCTTTAACCCACAATCTTCCCTGCCTATAAGATGTGCAGGCAGCAGAAAGTGAGGGAATGGCCACCCAATGACTGGGCCACTTTGAGTCCCATCCCCAACACTATTAATGACATTTTTCTTTTATACTTGTAGATAGGAGGCTAGCTTAAGTGTCATCTGAGAGGCATCACCTAGCAGCTGATGGAAACAAATGCAGAGACCCACAGCCAAACAATAGACAGAGCTTGGGAATCTTGTGGAAAAGACAGAGGAAGCATTGAAGGAGCCAGATAGGTCAAGGACACCACAAGAAAACCTACAGAATCAGCCAACCTGGGCCCATAGGTGCTCACAGAGACTGAACCACCAACAAGGGAGCATGTGTAGGATGGACCAAGGCCCCCTACAGACATGTAACAGGTGTGCAGCAGGGCAGGGTCTGTATCTGACGCTGTTGTCTGCCTTTGGGTCCCTTTCCCCTAACTGGAATGCCTTGTCCAGCTTCAACAGAAGAAGAGCAGCCCAGCCCTACTACAACTTGATATGCCAAGGTGGGTTGGTATCCATGGAAGGTCTCCCTTTCTCAGAGACGAAAGGGAGGGAGCATCAGAGGAGGGGAGGGGAGAGGGAGGGATTAGGAGGAGAGGAGGGAGGGAAAGCGCCAAACAGGATGTAAAGTAAATAAACAATTTAATTAATGGAAAAAAGAAAAGAAAAAACTAGAGGGGAAAATGTCCTGGGTTCTATACCAAGCAACACCAAAAATGGATTAATAGATGAACAAATATCAATATCACCACCATATAGATTTTTATACATGTATACAAAAATATATTGATAATAGAAAATTTTGCAAAAGACATAAATAGGCACCCCACTGAAGAAGAGAAACAGAAAGGGGTAATAAACACACCTCATTTGTTTTTGTTTTTGTTTTATTTTTAAATTTCTTTATTTTTAATTTATTCACTTTATATCCCCATTGTAGCCCCTCCCTCTTCTCCTCCTAGTCCCACCCTCCCTTTCTTTACCTCCTTCCTTGCCTTCCCTAGTCCTCAGAAAGGGGGAACCTATCAAGTCTCATCTGGACTGCCTACACTCTCTTCCTCTGTGGTCTGGCAAGGCCGCCATGCTGGGTGGGGTGGGGGGAAGTGATCCATGAGTGCACACCAGAGTCCACGTCAGAGGCATCCCCTACTCCCATGTTATGAGATTCACATGGAAGACTGTGCTGCATACTGACTACATCTGAGCAGGGGGTATAGGCCCTCTCAGTAGGATGATCCTGGGTTTGTGCATCAGTCTCTGTAGGTGCCCTAAGTTCAGATTTGTTGGCTCTGTTGTTCTCCTTGTGGAGCTCCTGTCCACTCCAGGTCCTTCTGTCCTCCAACTCACTCTTCCATAGTCTCCCTGTGCTCTGCCCCAAGTTCGACTGTGAGTCTCAGGATCAGCTTTAATCTCCTAATGGGTGGAGTCTTTCAGAGGACCTCTATGGTAGGTTCCTGTCCTGTCTCTTTCTTCGAGCACTTCTGGTGTCAGTTCTACTTACCTTTCTGAAAGGGAATTAAGCATCCTCACTAGGGTCTTCCTTCTTATTTAGCTTCTTTAAGTCTGTGGATTATAGAACATGCCTCATGTGTAATCAAGTGAAAGTTTTGATAATACATTGAAAACATTCATTTTATTACAATTTATATTTTTAATTTGTACTTGTATACCTACATATATACTGGACATTTATTATCTACAATTGGTCAATTTTTGGGTTTTGGTGAATATGTCTAGCATTTATTAAGAAGTACAGAAAGTAAACATTCTTTCCAGCTCATAGAAATGCAAATTGTATCATCGGGCATGGTGGGGCACGCCTTTTAATCTCAGCACTCGGGAGGCAGAGGCAGGCGGAGAGCTGTGAGTTCAAGGCCAGCCTGGTCTACAAAGTGAGTCCAGGACACCCAGAGCTGTTATACAGAGAAACCCTGTCTCAAAAACAAACAAACAAACAAACAAAAAAGAAATGCAAATTGTAAGAACAATTCTACAGAGGAAACTTGACAATAAAAGTAGAAGAATTTTAAAAATGAGGTCTCTGGCTCAGAGTGCAGCTCAGAGGCATGGTGCTTGCCTAGCATGTACAGGACCCTGGGTTCAATTCTCAGCTCTGCAAATCAACACAAGACAACAAATCAAAGCACTTCTAGCTCGGTTTAGTGGCTGCAATCTCATGCCCTTGGGAGGCTGAGCCAGGAGTCTAGATTACTTAGGGAGAGCCTATCTCCAAAAATAGGGAAGGGAAAATTATAACTAAGCCAACAAAAGTGCATCTCTCCATTGTTCACTTTAATAAACAGGCAGGATTCCAAAATCAGAGGGTAATAAGATAGATCTAACATGTCATGATTTCTTTAAAATGTCACTCTGTGGCCATGCTTTTCTCCCATGGGTTACAATATGCTATGCTTTTTTGTTTCTCAAAACTCCTTAAGAACTAACAATAGCCAAAGAGTTTCAGCTGCCTCCTCCACCCCCTGACAATTGGCCCAGGCTAATTAAAGGGCTTTGATTCATGACCTGTGATTTTCCACAGCTTCCTTGATGCTTCAGAGACAGCAGGAAGAAGAATTTGAGGTACAGGGTGTAGTTCCAGGATGTGCCTTGGCCTTTAAGTCTCCAAGCCACACTAGGATGCAAAATCAAAGCCTCTTCCAGGTGTCAGGGACATGTGGTGTGGTAGAAAGAAGTGTACACGTGAGACTTGCTGAAGCCAAGGTGCACCACACCTTATGAGTTGATTGTGTGCTTTGTTCCTGTGTGGGTGCTTGTTAGTGTGTATAGTGTGTGTGTGAGTGCATGTGTGCATGTGTGCCTGAGGTGTGGTGTGGTGTGTGTGTGTGTGTGTGCATTTGACACCAGAGGACAACCTTGGGTGTCAGCCTCAGAAATACCATCCATCTCCTTTAAAACAGGCTTTTATTGGCCTGGAATTCAGCTGGGCTATGCTGACTGGCCAACAACTCCCAGGGGTTTTTCTGTCTTCTCTCTGGGGCTGGAATTACCAAGTACATTGCCATCGCCATGCGTGTCTTGTTTGTTTGTTTGTGTTTCCAAGACAGTTTCTCTGTGTAGCCCTGGCTGTCCTGGAACTTGCTCTGTAGACTAGGCTGGCTTCCAACTTAGAGATCCACCTGCCTCTGCCTCCCAAGTTCTAGAATTAAAGGTGTATGTCCCCACTGCCTGGCTCCTGTCATTTTTTAAAATATTTTTTTAAAAATTTATGCATTGATACTGAGAGATATCAATGACCAATGATCATTAATTCCTGGTATTTTGTTGTGGTTGGTGGTGGTGGCAGTAACATGTGTTTTTTTCTTCTGTGGGTTATGCTGGTATGAGATTGTCTGCTTTTTTTGTTGGTGTAGTTAACCTTCTAGAGTTGGAATTTTCCTTCTAGTACTTTCTATAAAGCTGGATTTGTGGAGAGATATCACTTAAATTTGACTTTATCATGGAATATATCATTTCCTCCATTTATGGTGATTGAAACTCCTGCTGGGTGCACTACTATGGGCTGGCATCTGTGGTTTCTTGAAGTCTGAACTAAAATGGAGGGGAGGCATTTCAGGAGCAAGGTAAACCCCTAGTGTAATGGAAAACCCATGGATTCCACAAGGGTGATGCTAGCAAACACTCTCAGTAATGGGGGACACTGAGCCTGAACTCGCCATCCTCTAAAACCAGGCAATTCCTCGAGTGGAGGGATTGGGACACCAATCCTACAAAACCTCTGACCTACAGTTTGTCATGCCTGCAGGCTGTGCTGGTACCTGAGCCTAGCATCATCGTCATCACAGCCCAGAGAGACTTCATCTAGGAGCAGACAGGAGCAGATGCAGAGTCCCACAGCCAACTATTAGGCAGATATCAAGAGAGTCCTACAGAGGAGGGGGAGGGAGGATTGGAGAGGCCAGAGGAACCACGGACACCACAAGAGCATGGCCCACAGAATCAACCCACTAGGACTCAAGTGGGCTTACAGACATCAGGGAGCCTGTATGGGTCTGTCGTAGGTCCTGTGCACATGTGTTTTGGTTATGCAGTTCGATGTTCTTGTGGGAGTCTTCACGGTGAGAATGAGGGCTATCTCTCTAAGTCTTTTGCCTGCCTTTATGACCAGTTTCCTCCTCCTGGGTTGCTTCATCCATCAATATACACCTGGTCTTATTGGGACTTTTCATGTGTCATTTGCTTGATGTCCCTGGAGGACTTGCCCTTTTCTGAAGAGAGTTGAAGGGGCAAAGGTGGATATCCCAGGGCGGGCAGGGGAAGGAAAGGAGGTTAGGCCAGAGACTGGAGGAAGGGAGAAAGAGGAAACTGCACGTTGAGTGTAATATATGAGAGAAGAATAAATAAAAAGAAAAATGGAAAAAATAAAATTTATATAAAAATAAAATGTATAGCATATGAGTATTTTGCTTGTGTGCATGTATGTAGATGACCAGGAAATATGGAAAAGGGCACAAGGTCCCCAAGAACTATAGTTTCACGTGGTTTTGAACCACCATGCAATTGCTTTGAGTTGCACCCCAGACCTCTGCAAGAACATAGAGTTAAGTGCTCTTAACGGATGAGTCATCTCCACGCATTGACACTTGTGTTTATGCTGAGAATCAAACTTGGGGTCCTCGTGTTTATTCAAACACTTTACTGACTGAGCTACTTCCCCCTTCCCCCTCCCTACTTTTTTTTGAGTATCCTTCCATTCTGAAAAGACCCCTCCCTCAGTTCTGCAGGAATTGAGCCACCCTTCCAAAACGTCAAGGGCAAGAACAAGATGTTCACCTCTAAAGGAGTTTTTACTGCATTAACAGCTTGTACTGAACATTATGGAATATGATCAGTCAGAATCAGATTTCATTAGATATGATTACATTCATTAGATATGATTACAACAGAATTATCCTTAGTGCCTGTATGCCATCCCGATCACCCCTGGCCACCAAAACATCTTTTGACCCCCTTCAACCCACAGGTGCATGGAGTTCCTTTCAAAGCCACCATTCTCTATTATTCCTGCTTTTCCATTATCAATCTTTGTGATTCTGTCCATTCTCTTCTCCCACAATCTGACTGCTTCCCTGTCAACAGTCTATCAAAAGTGGCTTCTAAAAACCAGTAGGAATCTAGTAGCATGAAGTCCAAAATCTTCCCCATGTGTCCTCAGAGAAGCGTGAGAGAGTGCCTGTTGCCTGCAGGGTCTCCCTTGCGTACTCCCCAGCTGCGTACCTCTGCACATTGCTCACCTTGTCCGCCAGTGTCTGTCTTTCCTTGACCTTTCGTAGTCCTCTTGTCAACTTTCCGATCCTCTTCACCTGTCTTCTTACATTAGTGGTTCTTAAGTGTAGACTTTCAGTTCGCCTGTGCCCAGACTGATAACACTCTGAAAGAGCTTCGTAAGCCCCATTTCATCCCATTCAAAAAGCCAGCTGCAACCCTCACTTTCCAGCAAGGAAGTGGTCCCCATGACTACAGCTCACTCATGTTCCTATCTCTGATGTCAGGGTGCCTACACCAGCCCCCATATCTGTGATGAGCCTTCTAAACTAGGCACATTAAGTGCCAATCAAGACCCAAAGAGAAACTTGGGACATTTTCAAGTGATAACAGTTCCTCCATAAAACCCTTCGCCGAGACATTCAAAGAAACTCTCACCATCAGTACTCCAATTCCCAAGGCCTGGGACTATGAAGCAGTTTCTAGCCCTGAACTTGCACAGTGACCAGGCTGCATAGGCTTAACCAGGCTTCTGGTTTGGTTCATAGAATCCCATACCACACTAGCCAGGTGGGTAAAACACAGTTGTCACATGATCCACAGTTCTGATTACATAATCTTCTTTCAGGAGCATCTCCAACCAGTAAGAAGGTCGTGTTCCCCTCAAGGCATGTCTCTACTCTTTATGAAAGTCAAAACATGAGCTTCCTACCTTCTTGAAGCTGTTCATTGGTATAGATTACACTCAATAGAACTATTCGGAGAAAGAAAACTGAACATCATAGAGATTCAAGGTACAACCTTGAATGATAGAGTTGTATTTGAATTTACTAGTTCAACATTTACTAATTGATCTTAAACAAATTCTTTACTTCTTCTGGTCTCTGTAAAGTGGGGTTACAATCATGACTTTTTTAAAAAACCACAGTCTCTAGAATTCGCAGCATTAGTAAAGTGATGTCTCTGTAGCCAGGTCTGTCTGTGGCTGAGCCCTGGCTCCTGTTGAGTCTCTTCCATCCCAGTATGGGGTAAAATTTGCACCTGCTCCACAGGCCTCACCATGTCTCTCTGCACTGGCTTCTTTTGGACTAAAGTGTGCTGTTTTGAATCCTGCCTTTCTGCAATGATACCCAGGTGCTGAGGCCTCTAGTGGTGTCTGAGAGATCCCATACTGTTGATGCTATCAATATTCTTGCTGGATGCTTGGAGAACAATATAATAAATACTTTCAACTCTCAAAGAGCACACAGAGGAAGGTATTTCCACCAACTCTGGATCTTTGCTAAATCACCACCCATTTGGGCCTGTTTCACAGCTTTGTGCTGGAATGTGGCAGAACCTGGCACGGGGCTCAGGTTCCATGCTTTGTCACCTTCTCTCTGAACAGCCTTCACTGACTTCCTGTTACCCACAGAATAAAAGCCCAGAAGTGTTGGTGTGTAAAGTCTCTGCACGTTCTTTGAACTTTGAAGCTGTTAACAGCACACACTGTTGCCCAACTCGTGGTCTACATATATGCTTGCCTCTGACCTTCCGAGCAAGGAGTTCTACAGTGAACTTACCCCCCCATCCCCCCTCACACCCTCGTGGCCTACTTTAGCTGGCACAACATTAACCATCCGCATTCTTCAGACTTCAGTGGAATTTTGATTCTGCTGGAAACAGGAGAAGCAACCCCAGATGTGTTAAGCTGATGATTCTGTGACTTCGTTTGTCCTGCAAGGTCCACAGAATTCTCTGGCTGTGTAAGAGCCCTGTCAGTATCTGCTCCCCACCCTCCTCCCTTGATTGGTTTTCTTGAGTTACATGACACATACCACAAGATGTACTCATGTAAGTCGCACAGTTCAGTGCACTGAACATATCCACAGCCTTGTGTGTGACTCGCCACACTCACACTGTAGAGTACTCTGGCCACTCCCCTGTTGGAAACCCCATATACCTCAACAATCACTCAGTGTTCCCACTCATGTGAACCCCAAGGGGCTAACTGAGCCTAAATCATAGTGGAACTTGGCTGTCCTTTGCTGACAGTAGAGGCACAGGGTGTGTGCTTCTAGAGGAACCAGTATTGAACCCTGTTGCTCTAGCCTGTACCTTCTGCTTCACTGCCAAGATAAACAGTGTCCCATTCTGTACCCAGACTGACCAAAGGGCCACAGCCTACAGACAAGTGTAAACATCAGGGAATGATGAACTGGCAGGTTCACATCCTCATTTACACAAAACCCACCAAGCAGCGTTAGACACTTTGAAAGCCCTGCTTGTGTAAGCAGACAGAGTGGGGCCCTGGTGGGGAGCATCTTCCATCAAAACTTTCTCTCTTCCCTTCTGCCCAGCTTCCCCTTCAGTTTGTGCAGAAGGATGGCTTCACCCAGTTTGACCATTGATGATAACAAGCAAGACTTCCTTTTCATCTTCTGTTTATTTCTAATCAGGTTCTGAGACTCTCGGTCCAACATACCTTGTAGTCTCTTTGTTTGCTCATTCTGAATATTTCAAGTGAGTGGAGTACTGCAGTATGTGGCCTTCTGTTATGATTGGCATCATCATCACTCACTGCACCTCATGGCTCCAACCTTCACTGACTTGTCATCTGATTCAGTGTTTTGTTCCTTTTGATGACTGAGTAATATTTCCACTGCCATAGGCCTACTCTGCTGGTTTCTTTGCCTGCCAACACCTGGGTCCCTGCCCTTCAGTGACGATTTCTTCCTTCTCTGCTTAGCTCTTGGGTCATTGGGTCATTGCTTTGTGACATGGGAGATTTTGCTGAGAGGTCTGTAACTCCTACTTGGAACATCAGAGGCATTAGGATGGGGAGAACAGACTTCTTTCCTCAGCCATACGCTTCTGTATTCAGACATTTCAGTCATTTCAGACCAGAAGCAATGCAGGGCCAAAGACTCTCCACCCACCTAAGCATGAACATGGGACGCCAGAAAAACACCTCTCAGCTCTCCTCTCTCAAAGTCTTGGCTCCACACTTCTTTCTCTGTACACATATACATATTTTTCCACTGTAGGCAGCATATCAGTTAACTTCTTTTCCAAAAGCATGTGGAAACCGTGTCCCCAGTTCTGGTTCTGTTGCTGGTGAAGAGCCTTCTGTGTGTTGGTGTCCCCATCAATTTAGGGGGACATAGCCTTAACTATAAACTTGTAGAGTTTTCCCTCCATTGAGAAACTCAGTGCCCTAAAGATGTGATGTTCCGTCAGGGGGTCCTCTGTTAAAAATTATCACTCTCTGTGCATAAAAATGAGTAACTCTATTTGAAAAATTACTTATTTTGGAGGCTATAGAATAAAATGAACAAATATTGGCCCACACAAAAATATTATCCAGTTGAATCTGTAATCTGCCAGATAGCTTTTGCCTTTCTTCCATTGTGGTCATGGTGTGCTCTACTCAAGCGGAAGCACACTTGTGGACATGCAGAGCCCCACCACCTCTCCCGGGTGGTCACACCACGGCATCATGGCCACTTCTCACCTTCCTTCTTCCCTCTCTACATTGAACCTTTGGGTGGGAGAAACGCTGGCGAGATACCAACATATGCTGGTGAATGTCTCAAGTATTGCTCTGCACACTCACAAGCCTCCATCCATTACAGACAGAAGTCTGGTGCTCCACCGCCATTGTGGTGGATGTTGACTTAGCATGAGGGGGAAGGAAAAAACTAATTAAAGATGTGGAAAATAACGACGTGGTTGATTTAAGCAGGCAAAGGGAATTATCTTGGTTTTGTATGCACTATCTGGCAGGACGGGAGTCCCTCGAATCAATTAGTTTTTAGAAATCAAACAAATGATCATCTTAGTCTTATCTTCAGATGATAAGCAAAGGTTTGGCGAAACAACATTCGACATAATGTGAGAAAACTGGCTTTTAAAAGATTTCTTCTCTCTCTCTCTCTCTCTCTCTCTCTCTCTCTCTCTCTCTCTCTCTCTCTCTCTCCTCCATCTCTCTCTCTCTCTCCCTCTCTCCCTCTCTCTCTCCTCCATCTCTCTCTCTCCTCCATCTCTCTCTCTCTCTCCCTCTCTCTCTCTCTCTCCTCCATCTCTCCCTTTCTCTCCCTCTCTCTCTCTCTCTCTCTTATTTTTAGAGAGTTGCAGTCTAACATTACTAGCTGAATAGGTTGATTTAATTCATGATAGTCCCATGGTACCCACAGGGAGGGTTTCCCCTCTTTCTTCTTCACAGTGCCTTTGCTGCAGACTTTGCTCTCACAGCGCTGCCCCCAGCCCTGTTTGCAGACAAGTTCTACTCGAGTAAGCCGTATTTGGACAACCATATATTTCATTTAGACCTTTTGCAATGACTGGGCCAAGGTCAGTTTCATATTCTGCGCAAATCATAGAGCGACACTTGAGATAAACAGAATGTTTACTCTCTCCCCGTGAGCCCGGGCTGATATGTAAATTCATCCTCATTCTTTCATCAAATTTGCATTTCCCCTCTTAACCAAACACCGCGGGGGATCCAAATCAAACAGTTTTAATGATGGTCAACTCTTTCTGACCGATGGCCATATCAGAGGAAAAAAACAGCAATTTAGATTAAAATGAAAAGCTCGATGCAACATAACTCTCCTCTCCAGGTTGCTGGTAATTGGAGAGGTGTTTTGATGCTTCACTGCTTAGCAGTAATTACCACTGCCTCTGGCTTGGCGACCCTTCTCTGGTGCCCCCTTATCTCCTACAAACACGCCGCCGCCGCTCTCACCCACCAGCCCAGTTTTTTTTTTTTTTTTTTTTTTTTAATTTTAGTTTTCTGGTCGAATAAATCAAGGCTCTCTAGCAGATTCTTAATGTTGAAAGGGAGAAATGGAAAGATCAGAGTGAAAGACTTGGTTCTCTGAATATTTCTTGGCAACTTCCAGCCAGGAAGAGAGGAAGACTCGGGAAATAGCAGTAGGATGCAGAAGGGAAATCGGAGCCCTGCGTTCTGGGGATGATAGTCTTACTACAGTGTACCTGCAGTGGAGGCTGCCGGCGGGAGAAAGTGTGTCACTCACTCACTCTAAGGTGGTCTGGAAGCTCTTACATAGGGAATCAAGAGCATCTTAAACAGCTAAAGCCCCTTGAAAAGCCACTAGCAGAGGCTTAAATCTCTCCGAAGCAGTTAACCAAGAGGGAGCCTCTGAAACCTAAGGGGTAAAGTTAGTACCTGTGTTTGTTCTTCATTCCTTCTGAACAAAGGGAACTATTTCTCTGTCCCACATGGGAGATTAAGGAATAGGACCACACAATTCATTCCCATCGGTTGTTGATGTACGCCAGATTCCAGTGCAGCCTCCGACCCCTCCCGCCCCGCCCCTCCCCCCCCCCCGCCGCGGCCCCGCGAGCGGAAAAGTCAGCACCCTTTGAGTTTTTATCCCTGCAACGTGGGCTGCTGGGGCCTTGCTCACGAGGGAAGAGAGCTACTCTGCTCCGTAATGTCGCTGCTCATCTTGAGCTGGGTTTTGTTTCTGCACCCATAGCGATGTTAGCAAGTTCAAAGCAAGGGGGTCTCAGAGACAGGCTCACAAAGACAGGGGTTGGATGGGGGGCGGGGGGGGTTGGGGCAAGAAAGTGGCATTCTTTCAGACGCTCCCGGGTTCTGTTTCCTGTAAGGAATAAAAAATGAAGACTTGGCCCTGAGCCTTGCTAGGTTACTGAAGATCTCCCACTTGGAATGTCAGACACATCAGTAAACGACTCGATCCGGCAACAGAGCTAACATAATTCACGCCATTGACACAACAAGAGGAGGGTCTCTCCCCATCTTCAGTGCTTGTCTTTAGCAAAAAAGACAACGAAGAAAAAGAAAGAAAGGGAAAGAGAAAGCAGTGGTGGGGGGGAGAGGCAGAGGACACAGTTTCCTTTTCATCGCGGCTGTCAAATGGCGATCTAATGTGGCCGGGCTGCGGAAGAGCAGATAGCTTCTCCGAAGCCTGCGAGTATTTCTGCCATTCAAGGGGCCGGAGGATGCCACACACAGTCTGTTTGTTCAACATAAGCAAACAGATTGTAAACTGGCTGATAATTTTTGTACTGACAATGTCATTTACAGCTGTCAGCCTTTCGTCTGTCTTGTTTGCTTTATTCAAATATGAACCAAGTGGACGTCCCTTCCAGCGCTTTCTTCTGCATTAAAATCACATCCATTCCCTTCCAAGCTGTCTTATCTAAAATTCATTGGAGGCCAATCAGTTGGCTGCATGCTCTGTTGTTTCCATGGAGGCAAGAAGTCTAGTGTGCACTTGCGGGGATTAGGAAGTTTCAGATTTACAGGCATGGAGTGCAAGACACTTTTGCCGGGCTTTTTTTTTTTTTTAATGGTACACAGGCAGGACATTTAAATATAATTTTAGCTCTGAGCTGAGAAGCAGTCCTTTAAAGTTCATTGTGCCAGTTTGCTGTTATGATGCACCCAGCCTTTCCTCTGCAGTTCCAGCATTGTGCTATCTTCAAAGCATACACTCAGCTGTCCGCCCTGCCCCCTGCTAGGAACACTGCTCTGCTAGCCTGCACTGCTAACAGCACCTCTTCCTCAAGGCACCTGGCTTGCTTCCTGTGGCCTGACTCTCTCTCGTAGATTTCAAAGCCATTCCATATTTAGCAGATGTGGCAGTACTTTCTGTTAATGATTCACTCTAGAAAGGCCGGCTGGTGGCAGGGCCGCCTGCAGCATTATCTCATTTGTACGTGTTCATATTCAAGTGTGTGCAGGTGCAGGCTGTGTGTGTGCACAGGTCAGACAGAAGGCAACCTTGAGTGTGATTCCTCAGGCACAGTTACCTTCCTTCTTTCCTTCTTTCTTTCTTTCTTTCTTTCTTTCTTTCTTTCTTTCTTTCTTTCTTTCTTTCTTTCTTTCTAGGTCTCTTGGCCTGGAGCTCACCAAATAGGCTAGGTTGGCTGCCAAGCAAGCCCCACGAATCCACTTGCTTTATTTTTATTTTCTTATTTTTTCAGCACAGCAAAGGTCTGCCTTTCTTGAAAACAAAAACAAAAGCAAAAACAAAAACAAATCATCATTATCATTATTTTTTGCATGGGTTCTGGAACTTGAACTCAGGGTTACCTAACCCTCTTGTTTACAAGGCAAGTATTTTACCAACTGAGCTATCATTTCAGGCCCTGGCTGTGACATGTTTTTCAGAGGGTTTTAGTGTGCTTTTCTTTAAATTCATAAGTTACCTGCATCAACCCAAGAAAATCCACCCAAGAGGGAATGGGACTTTTTACTAAGAAGCTGTTTTCTGATAAAACCTGCCTTTTCCAGTCTCTCTTTCACCACAGCAAGAGACATACTGCATAGCACCAGTCACGTCTTGCGCAGTTCACTGGTAAGGCCCATTTCACTGACCAGTAAACTCTAATTTTGTTTATGATCATAGCAAGCGATTTAGACTTATTTTAAAACGTTGTCACAGGAATCACCTCCAACGTATGGATACTGAGAATAAATCACATACAACAATAAATCATAAACATGTAACTCTATAGGATAAGTAAATTCCATGTCAACTAAACTTGCCATTTTTCCTTACATTGTATATTGTAAGCAAGCTCAAGTATGTGTTTACTAACAAGGTTTGGCTTAAATTCAAGTGGACGGGTCAAATGAGTCACACTGGTGAAGCCACCTTAAGAGGTTGAGAGCATCTCTGATTTCATGCTGAGAACCTCGTGGAAAAATAAACAACAGTGACAATTCAGAGGCCTCTTTAGAACTTGCCAATTGGAAGTCTTCTATACTTAATAAATATTAGAAATGTACAGTACATTAAGGAGGTTGGCAGCAGTAAGAGCCCCTGCGCCTTTACAGATGCACTGTGACATTTACTATTGTGTGAACAAGAGCAAGGCTGGGCCCTTGTCTGTTCTTCAGCACAGAATGTTGCCAGCAACCTGTTGCATGGCCACCTTGGGAAAAGACCACATCCCCTAGAATTGAATCCTTGATTCGCCATGGTTTCCAAAAAGCTTTCTTGTCGAGAGAAAGCATCCATCTTTATTTATCCTCCCTATGACACTGATTCCACCTTGATGGGAGGAAGGATATTTATAGTATTCAATTGCCTGCCATTTTAAGTGCTATTAGAATTGTTATCATTTTAATATGAATTAAAACAAAAGTGTTGCATTTACTGTGTTCTCCATTCAATTTGGATGTCTGCTATCTCTAAAAGTTTTAATCTAGCACCTAACCCCAACCTGTTCATATTAAAATAGCAGTCATTCACACTATGTATGCATACACACACACACACACACACACACACACACACACACACACACACATGCAGTTCTGATTCTGAGGTTTGATACAGAACTCAGTTGATGGTGACCCTGGCATGGACGGGGTAGGAACAATGCCCAGTCTGTTTGTTCTCCTTGTGTGCAGCAGACATGTTGGTATTTTATTGTGAGATTCCTCCTCTACACCTCACAGAAAAATATTGTTGAATACATGAACTTACTCCCTTAGATACTTAAATTGCTGCTTCCAAAAGTCATCTGAACTCGGGTTTTACAGCACGGTGCACACCTGTCTGAGGTGTCCATTGTGCTTACATAAAAAGCAGTTCACCACCCTTGCAGACCATTAGGATTTATGACTAAGGGGGCTCTGTTAAGAACAGGCAAGGATAGACTTTATATCCAGAGAAAGGAAATGCCATTCTGTTTGTGTGTGGGTACGGGGAAGAGTTGGAGCAAGAAGGTCTTGCTACAATGGTCAGTTTGACCAGGTCCACTGAGATCATTCCTTTGTGTTTGGCACAGGAGAGGCAGACAAAAGACAAAGAGAAAGGTTGATACAGCAAATAAAACAGAAATGAGCGTATAATCTGAATAAGTGTTTGCAGTGTGTACTGCCGTGGTTATACAACACTCCTGCAAGTTTGAAGTTGCACCAAATTTAAAAAAAAAAAAAGAAAAGAAAAAAAAGACATTCAGGCCAGTAAAACCTCAAAGGAATCAACTAAGAAAGCGAGCACTCACAGAACAAAGAAGGCTCATGCATTTTGCCTCTGCTATATTTCCTTGCAGGTGCCTGAAGCTCAAGTGAGGAAGTAATCCACAAGAGGGGAGAATGAGAGGGTATTGGGAAACCAAGAAAGGCACATAAGGGTGGAAAGAGAAATACAAGGAATCTGTACATAAAAAGTGTGTGTGTGTGTGTGTGTGTGTGTGTGTGTGTGTGTGTGTGTGTGTGCCACAGAGTGTGAGTGGAGAACAGAGGACAATTTGCCGGAGTCAGTTTTCTCCTTCCACCATGTGGGAACTGGGGACAAAACTCGGGTCTCCTAACTTGGTAGCAATGAACCTTCCCTACTGATCCATCTCATCAGTCCCACTTTCTTCATCTATGTACCCACCCCCCCATGTTTTCATCTGTGAAGTGGGTGTAACACAGGATTGCTCATCCAGTTGCCATAAGAAGTGGACAGATAATCCTGAGTGTAGCATGGGAAAGTATCAGGTGTGATAAGATGTTGTCCCTCCATACTGTGCTCCCAGACTCCTGCATGTCTTCTTGTGGTCTTTGAAGATTCCTAGTAGAAAACACAGGGTGGCACAGCGGGAAATCAACAACACTGGCCTGGGAAAACTATCATTAGATTAAAACAGCAAAATCATAAGCAACAAAAACAAAAAATAAACAAGTGGGTCTACCTCAAAATTAAAAGCTTCTGCAGTACATAGCAAATTAAAGTGAAAAAAAAAAAAAAAAAAAAAAAAAAAAAAAAAAAAAAACTACCTTACAGGATGCGCAGAATATTTGAAAATCTACAAGGAGGTTAATATTAAAACATTTAAGACCCCATGCAACTCAACAGCAAAAGAAGTCTCATATTTACCGTACGCAAGGGACCAGAATAGATGTTTCTTAGAAGAAGCCACAAATAACCAATAGGTATGTAGGTGTGTATATATGCACGTGTGTACACATCTATGTGTGCATGTCAAGTGTGTTCAGCATTGTTGTTGAGGAAATGCGAGCCAACACTAAACTGCGCTCCTACTGATCCATCTCCCTCTCACCATGTTAGCTCCTACATATCTCAGAAAGGCTGCTACTCAACAGACAGGAAATATTACTTTTAGGTGAGGATGCAGAATAAAGGAATCCTTGGCCTACAATCGGCAGGAGTATAGATAGATGGTGGAGCTATCATGGAAAATAATATGGAGGCTTCTTTTTAAAAAATGAAAAACAGCTGGGCGGTGATGGTGCACGCCTTTAATCCCAGCACTTGGGAGGCAGAGGCAGGTGGATCACTGTGAGTTCGAGGCCAGCCTGGTCTACAGAATGAGTCTAGGACAGTCAGGACTACAAGAGAAACCCTGTCTCAAAAAATAAAAATAAAAATAAAAATAAAAAATAAGAAACAGAATGTCCCTGTGACACGCTTCTGGTTTATATCCAAAGGAGAGGAAATAAATAAATAAGGAATCAGAAGAACTATGTACGACGTCATGTTCCCTGCAGCATCAATCATAACTGGAAAGATGTGGGAACAACCTAGATATTCATTAAAGGCAGATGAATGGTCAGAGAAATTTGGCAGATTATTCAGCCGTGTAACTGACTGTTATCCAGCCATTAAGAAGAAAACGGTTCTGCCATTTCTAACAGCACATGTGAGCAAGGAGAATGCCATGATATGTGAAATGAACTAGGCCCAGAACAACAAATACTCCATAGTCTCAGCGATGTGAAGAATCTAACATCATCTGACTGGAGAAGAATTGGTGGTTACCACCTGCTGGGAGATAGAAAAGTGGGGAGATGGTCAGAGAGGACAAACCTTGACAGAATATGAACAGCTCTGGGTCTATAGTGTATACACAAGGGCCACCCCAACATGAAGAGAAGAACTGTGTTAAAGGGTGGCTACATTAGGCTGTCTAGAGGCTGAGACATTTGGATTGCTGTAAATTTGAGGCCAGCCTAGGCTACCTAGCGGGTTCCGTAAGTTTCCTTCTAGCCTGGACTACATTCTTAGCCCTTATCTCAAGAAGCCAAAACAGCAACAACAACAACAAAAAAAAAAAAAAAAAAAAAAAAGAAAAAGAAAAAAGAAAAGAAAAGAAAAAAAAAACTTGGTACGAGAGGAGGTTTCATCTGCTCTCACTGTTGCCGTGGTAACCTTAGGTGGTGGTGGACGGATTACATATAGAGCATTGATTCTAATAGGATACTTGTGTTGATATTACTGAAGATTCATATTCATAGTCAAATATTGTTGAAGGTGATTGCATGGTTGTGATTCGAGTACAACTTTAAGACTCAAACATCAGCCAACTGATGACAGATATGAGACTCCAACGAAGCTCCTTACCTCATTGATATATATAGCTCCAACGTGAGTACTGGTTGGTTTGTTTTCATTCTTTGACTTTTCACACCTGTATCTTGTTCATATCCGGCTCAAATGCCTCCCTCTCTCAAGACAAAGGATTCAAGCTGATCCATGAGAACAACTGAAGTTTGCTTCTGTTTTCTTAAACCTAATCAAGATGGATCAGTGAGTAAAGGTGCTTGCCGCACAGACCTAAGGTTCAATCCCCAAACTCAAGAAAATGTGAAAAGAGAAACCCGATTACATAAAGTCCTCCTGTGACTTACACATGCACCCTCACACAAACATGTGTGCCCCCACACGCACATGCAAAAATACACATATATCAGTAGTACATTTTAAGCTGAGTAAACTTGTAAAAAAAATTACAAATCTGCCTGCAATTTTTCCATTTCTTCATATTCTGTTTGTAATTCAGACACTAGCTTTATTCTTTGTGCTAGCTCCTGCTTCAAGGAATTAATACTCTGTAAATAATCTAATAAGTACACTCATGGAAATTCTGAATTAAGAAATGCTTGCTAGGACTCACTTGGAAAGCAATGTGGATTCATGTGTGTGTGTGTGTGAGAGAGAGAGAGAGAGACAGAGAGAGAGAGAGAGAGACAGAGACAGAGAGAGACAAAGACAGAGACAGAGATGAAGAGACAGAGAGAGAGAGACAGAGAGAGAGATTTAAAGCAGGGTCTTGCTATGCTCCTGGGTTGACCACAAAGTCACTGTCTTTCTGCCCCAATCTTTCTAGAGCTGAGATTACAGGTAGATGTCACCATGCTATGCTATCTCTCTCTCTCTCTCTCTCTCTCTCTCTCTCTCTCTCTCTCTCTCTCTCTCTCCTCTGTCTTCCTAAGTTAAAATCCATCTTTCCACTCCAGATAAGGATCAATTGAAAGAAAGTTATAGCAGCTGAACTATAGGAATCAATGCAGAATGCAACTTGTGAAAACTATGAACATCTCGTGTAGAGTAGTGCATGGTGACGGCAATTACCACCCTGACCACACTTACTGCTCTGAGTTCCTAAGTGATGAGATGCCCAAGTAGGTGGTAGACCTCAGACTGTGCAGGCTGGTTAATCATTATAGGCTTCCCTGATAATTCCTTAGCAGGCTGAGCTCTGGGCTGAAGGAGGGAGGAATAACAGCTTTGTAAGGCATGGCACAAGCCAGTAAGATTGTGTGGAGCTGCTAAGATGGAGCTTTTTCCTCCTCTTCATTACATTTCATTACCCCACTTCTCTAAAATAGATGAGGCTCTAGCTTGGTTGTTTTCTTGTCTTTTGTTTTGTTTTTTGTTTTTGGTTTTGGTTTTGGTTTTTTTGTTGTTGTTTTTGTTTTTGGTAGTGGTGGTGGTTGGTTGGTTTTGTTTTTTGTCTTTGTTTTTGAGACAGGGTTTTTCTGTGTAACTCTGACTGCCCTGGAACTGGCTCTGCAGATTGGGCTGGCCTTGAACTCACAGAGATTTGCTTGTCGCTGCTTCCCAAATGCTGAGATTAAAGGCATGTGCCACTACTGCCTGGCTTCTGGGTTGGTTTGGTGATGTGTCCTTTCTGTGGGTGATCTGGGTGATCTAACTTCCCAAGTCTGGGTATTTTTTAGGACACCCAGAGGGGGGTCAGGATTCTCTGAGATGCATTTGGCTGAATCTCTTGGACCAGTTCTTGTTTTTCCTTGGAATCCAGGAAACACCTGTCGTGATGACCCAATTTGTATTTTAATCCAAGGGCTGAATATTAAAATAATTCATCTTGTTTAACAGTGCCTTGCTGAAGCCAAGGAGGATAAAGCAAGGCATGCCACCTGGTGAAAACCTTGATGGAAGTTCAGCCTACAGAAGTGAGAACAGTAGAAGTGTAGCAGAAAGTGAATTTTCACACACTAGGTACATCCTGTAACCTACAACCTGACCAAGAAACAGGGTAATGGGAATAGACAGCAAATAGGGAGTGTTGTAAGGGAAAGAGGAAGAGAAAGAAGAAGAAATGAAAGAGGAAGAAGAGGAGGAGGAGGAGAAGGGGAGGGATCCTTCTTCATAATCTAACTCCGGCCAGTCATAATGGATCAGTATTACAACCACAGCCCTTAGGTGGTGAGGTGAAGGACATTAAACCCAAAGTTAACCTGGCTATAGAGCTTGGTGGCAGTTTGTACTACAAGGCAAGAGCTTGTCTCAAAAGAGAGGGGTTGGGGGAGAGAGAGACAGAGGAAAGAGAGAGGAGGGGAGAGGAGAGAAGAGGAAAAGGAAAGAAAGGAGAGGAGAGGAGAGGAAAGAGAGAGAGAGAAAGAGAAAGAGAAAGAGAGAGAAGGAAAAAGCAACAGCATGAGCACATCAGTCAATACCCCAAAGGGTTTCTAAAGTAGATTCATTTTTGAATTCTAAACGGAACATTAGTCACTCATTTGTGCCTAGATTCCTTTGTTCAGTCTTATCTTTATGAGTCTTTACCATACATTTTTTTATGAGAACAGGAGAAGGAAACTGGACTGGCAATTTAGGGTGGAGGAGAGAGAGAGCAGGGGGGGGCACAGGGAGGGGGGAGATCTATTTCTTGTCCCTGACAACCAGTTCTGTCTTGGCCAGAAGTCAGAAATGTACTTGTTCTATCAGCAGCTCTAACCTGGCCAGAGGCAAAAAAACAAAAAACAAAAAAAACCAAAACAACAACAAAAAAAAAACCCCCAAAAAACAAAAAAAGCAAAACAAAAAACAACAACAACAAAAACCCATGTTTAGGGCCACTGGTTCATTTTCTGATATCTTGACTTTATCTTTCTTTTACCTTACATAGAAACTTACTGAGCATAATGACCTGAAAGCTATGTGTGACACTCCACTGCCTGGATAATATGCCCAAAACTCCAGGATGGAGAAGCACATGAGCACCTTGTGCGTAAGATAACCCGACTGACCAGATCACACCTGTCTTAGTAAGGGTTTCTCTTGCTGTGACAAAGCACCATGACCAAAATCAACTCAGGAAGAAAGAATTTATTTCATTTACCCTTCCAGGTATTAGTCCATCACAGAGAGAGAAGTCAGGGCAAGAATTTAAGCAGGGCAGGAACCTGGAGGCAGGAGCTGATGCAGAGGCCACGGAAAAGTGCTGTTTACTGGCTTGCTCAGTCTGCTTTTTTTATGGTATTGGGGACCCCAGTCTAGGGATGACACCACCCACAATGGGCAGAGCCCTCCCACAGGAGTCACTAATTAACAGAATGTCCTAAGCCAGATCTTTGTAAAAAAATTTTTATTGATTCATTCATATTACATCTCAATTGTTATCCCATCCCTTGTATCCCCCCATTCCTCCCTCCCTCCTGCTTATCCCCTAACTAATAGACAGGACAGTCTCCACAGTTGAGTGGAGAGTGGAGAGTGGGGACTGACTTTCATACGAACTCGGGTGCACAATATTTGACCACGTCCCCTTGAAGGGGAGACCTGGTGGCCCTCAGAGGAAGGATAGCAGGCTACCAAGAAGAGACTTGATACCTTCCGAGCATATACAGGGGGAGGAGGTCCCCTCCCCCAGTTACAGCCAGATCTTACTGACGCAGTTTCTCAATTGAGGTTCATTTCTCTCAGATGAATCCAGCTTGTGTCAAGTTGACCTAAAACTAGCCAACATATCCTATGCCTCAACCTAGTCATGCTTTATTTGCCCCTGGACAGGATCTGTAATGACAGCCCTTTCTGGGGAGACACTCCTGTATAGGAAGAGCTACAAAACTCTTTTTTGGAACTCACCCTTCCATGGCCTTCAAGTTCCTGACACGCAGAACCTCGAGACCGCTGACTCAGCGTGACTGTGGTAGCTGGGGACCCTAGTCCCCAGACTTAACGCTTACCTGAGGTGGGAAAACCTCCTTAGCTCTCCTCAATCTCAACTTTTATCTTATTTCCTTTTGAGCTTGGCAACTCCGTCTTTTTCATTGCTGAATTGTTTCTTTTTGTGGCACCAGCATTTCTTCCTTCTGTAGCTATCACTTTTACTCTAAAACATACAGAAGACTTTTTCTTGTACTAGAACCTTCAGGCTTCAAAGCAAAGTTTGGAATTTTCTTGTTATTTCCTCTCTTTTCTCCTTAATCTACTTATTGTAAAAAAAAAATTTCCAGTGGCTTCATGGTCTTGCTTTTCTTCCAAAAAAATTCACCTTTAAAAAAAGTCACAGATCTGATCACATCCCCATCTGACCCCTGTGATTTGTTTTCTCCACATCCGAGCACTATCCTCTATCGATGGACCTTATGTAGTCTCTATTTTCATTCTGGGACTCCACCACCTCACTCTGAACATTGGTCAAGGATCCTTTGACTTAACATTCTTTATTTCTCTTCGTAGTTGTCAGCAGCTGCTAACCCATCCTTGAAGACACAGTTTACCATACTACCCTCTGTTTCTAAGGCTGAATGTTGTCGAACAGCTGTAATCAAGGCTTTCTTTGTGACTAAACCCTGAGTATTGGGGTGGCCAGGATCTTCATTTTTGCTCCCAGCTTCTCCTTTTTGCTTAAGTATTTGCTTAACAGAAATAGGCTGGATGCTTTATACCCCACTCCCCACATTCCTTAGATACCCCCTATCTATTCCAGAAAGTACTTATGGGGCAGTAAATCTACCGACAGATGGCAGAGGAAGCATATGAAAGAGAAAGAGAATATGAGGTAAATAAGAGCCAACTCCGTGTCTTTCGTGTTCTATTTATGAGCACTAGTCCTTAGTCTCATGATTTATCATCATTTATATTGAAACATCAGTTTCTTGTTTTTCTATTATTCTTAGCACTTACTGTAGCATAAAGCCTTTCTGACTTGTGGAATTATGTGAAAAGTACTGAAGCAATACAATATGCAATCATATTTATTTGTGTGTTCAAGGGATCATCTTCTGTAAAATTAATATAATCATATAAACTCAAAACTTTCCAGAAATATCTCTTTATCACTATTACTGGTTATGCACACAACATTCATCTCAGTTGACTATATTTTCGCCACGATTCTGGGAGAACAAAAAAATTGGATGCTTGCTCCCAAACTAAGTAAGAAAAAAAATCAGAACAAAACTCATGTGAAATCCAGGAGACTCTCTGAAAACAATTCCATGCACAAGTTAGGGGGTGAAAAGCAGTGAATTCAATTGAGAGGGATAAAAATGAGTTATTTGCATCAACCACACAATTCACCCCTTCGTCTTTTAGTATGTGACCTCAAGATGGTCACCTAAGAAAAAGTTCTATGAAAACAAAAGTAATCAAGAGTGGACTTGGGGTTCTATTGAATTTTAAATAGTTCATTTGTATGCTTCTTGTGTCCTAAGAGACCAAGTCAAAAGCAGTGAAGAGCATAAAACAAGAGACAGCTGGAAAAAAAAAAAAAAAAAAGAAGTCTTGAAATGATCTATGTGATGTTTCATGTCAGCAACTGGAATTTTTTGCTGCGTTACCGTCCTGGTTGCCGACAGCTTGATTTAATGACCCGGTGGCTGCATGAGTTGACATGGCAACGATGGAAAGTGCCATAAACATCTGAGTTGTGGACGTGAATGGTGTGTTTACATTGTGTGGGGTGTATTGTAGGACATGTGGTGACTGTTGTCCTATCCGGTTGGAAAGGTCTGGAACTGAGAGTCAGTTTTTAGAGTCGTTTGGGCTAAATGACTCTCAAGACGGACACTTTACTGCCAGCCCAGGACTGTGCATTTCTGTGTATATTTGAGAAATTAAACTAGGCATGTAATGGGCCAGAGAAGCTTATCACAATTTGCCATGTGTCATGAACCATTTGGTCTTCCAGAGACAAAGCCATGTTTCTCCTGTATTCGACATTGTAGCAAATTATTTTATTCTGAATAAAATTCAGCAAGCATTTCTATAGATTTACCGAAACCCAAAGCTTAGAATTAGAAGATTTTTTTTTAAAGTTACTTTCAGGTGAATAGTTATTTTATTCCTTAAGTGATAAAGCAAAGACAGTAGCATACTTGTATTATGCTCCAAACTCTCTAAGGAAAGCAATTACAGCCACACCTTCCTTGTATTTAGTTAATTTTTACACTTTCAAAGAGATGTCAAGATTGTGATGTCAAGTTGAAAATGGAAAGAGCTGAAAACTGTATTATATTGAGTGCCAACTGCCCTAAAAATCACTACAGAAACTTACTTATCAAACAAGACTGACGAAAGCCCACAATAGTGAGGGAAGACGCATAGTACTACATAGCTGCCTCTTAACTGTGTCTAAAGATGAAAAATACAATCAGTAATGCCGTAGGACCTGAGCTGAGCTCAGTGATTTTCAATGTGATTCTATGGAACTGGGCCTAGGTTATACAAATTATATGGTATGATAGCTTTGGACTCATAGATACAACAAGGCAGAACCTTGAAAATGGTGTTGTAGAAAAAGTCATGAGCCTTAATAAGTAACCAGCATTACTGAATACATGACTAAACTGCATTAATGGTTTCTGTATCCTATAGCTCAGGGACAGGAAGTAATGACTAGTTTCAGAATTGTCTAACAGTACTACTTGAAAACTTTGGCTTTTGTTCTCTATAACCTTGAAGAAGTCATTGGATCTTTGTCACCCCATGCATTCATTTATTTATTCATTCTGCATTCATTCTTGCACAAGTGTTGGCTAACCAAGTATTGGCTCAAAGTCCCAACATTGGACACAAAAGTGACTTGTCAACATTGTGATAGGAATCTATGATACATTCTCTCAACTCTTCAACTATGTCACTATTATGTTAGGGTCTTGTTTGTCAAGAAGTCAAATCAAACTCAGATGAGCATTTTTATTGTGAGCATTCTTGAGTATGTTAGAAAGCATATGAATCCATCTTTCCAAGTCTTGTGGGAGTAAGAAATAATTTTACCATAGCTATGGCTGTTACAAGTGTGCTGATGGGGTCTACATCATCTCCAGGTGGCAAAGATGTGACTGACTGAACAATCACCATTCAACGTGGAGCATTGTGATTACATCAGGTTTACACACCACCTCTATGTATCCTTGTTTGTAGTCAGTGCAGTTTATAGACAGGCCATATGGCCATGAGTATAAGGAATGTTCTGAACCATATTTGCGTGTTGATCCTGAAAGAAACTCAAACCTGCCAACTGTGTGGGGTGAGCTTGGGCTGAGTAACTGAATCATGAAAAACAAAGGGACTACACTTGCATATAACCATTCATTTTCACCCTTCTAACTGAACCTTATTCCCTTTAAGGCTTTAAAGAAAATATTACATGTATTTTTCAATGTGAAGGTAGAGATATGTGTGCTCACATGTACACATTCACACATGTGGACACCATAGCATACTTGTGGGGGTCAGACGAAGGCTTTCGGGACTCAGCTTTGTAATTTCACTACAAGGGTCCTGAGGGTTGAACGTAGGTCCACAGGGTTAGCAACAAGCACTTTTACCCAATGAACTCTGTCACCAACCATGCTTTGATTTTTCTTAAATATTATCTAACTCTTACCTGGAGTCAGACATAGCTCTTTTTGCTAAAAAGCATTCTATTATTTTGGGTTTTAGCATTTTTTTTTATGTTGAGTATGGAGGTATCAGCTGTATACTTAGCACCGGAGATGCAAAGCAGAAGGATGGCAAGGTTGAGGCCAACAACTGGAAGTATATAGTAAGACTCTGTCCAGAAAAGAAAGACGAGAACGAGAGAGACAGAGACAGAGACAGAGAGACACAGAGAGAGACACAGAGACACAGACACAGACACAGAGACAGACAAAGAGAGAGAGAGTATATTCACAATATGGTGCTATTAAACTCAAGTCATTTATGAATAGCATCTAAATCAGCAAGCAGAAATTGAAATGGGAGCTCTTAAACAGCTCAGTCTTTCTTTCCTTTGTTTTCTCCTTCACCTTAATCTTGGTTTTACAGAAAAAGCAAAATATTGCCAGTGAAGAATAGACAGATTTGTCACATCTTAATTTGATGGTAAAGAATTGCTTTCAATCACTGACCTTTATTTCTTTGTCTTGGGATCAAACTGTAACTAGGGAGCCTGTTTTCACGTGAAGTCTGAGAGAAAAGCATTTAACCTCTTGAAGGTGACAAGAATTCTCCTTCCCACGCTCCTCAGGTACTGACATGTTTCGTTTAGAGGCCCATTCATCATGGCCCAGAGGACTCATCCATCACACGGAGATGGTGCACATCCCACAGCCTCCTGACTTACCTTCTTCCAAGCCCAACTTCACCCTGATGCATAAAACATTTCTATGTGGCTATCTACATATATATGTATGTGTAGACACACACACATATATATATATATATATATAGATATATGTGTGTGTGTGTGTGTGTGTGTGTGTGTGTGTGTGTGTGTGTGTATAAATCATGTGGAGACTTTTTTTAATTCTTTGGAACTGTGGCACAGAAGACTCCTATTTACACGGATCTTGTCCTGTAAACTATTATTAATTACTGAGTGTTTTCAGATCAACCTCCCTGTAACTGAGTGCTATGGGAATGGCAGAAGTAGTTTTACAGGTTAACATGGAGGCACATATAGTAGATACACATTAAAAAAAAAAAAATGAAATGCCGCTGGAAACAAAGATGCACAGGAAGCACAAGCAGAGCTCTGTTTTGGCATCTAATACTGTCCTCAAAGGTGAAGGAATGGGGGCTCCTGAAGAGGACGGCTGATCCTCAGACTAAGAGTGGAAACAAGGTGAGGCTGGAGTGACATTGGGCGCCTGGAAGCAAGAAAGCTTTCAGGTGTGTGTGGGGGGCACCTCATGCGAGAATGTTCAATGGACTCAGTGGCAAACCGAACAAGTTCCCATGAGCTAAAAACTGGGGGTGGTTAGAATGTAAAACAAATGCCTGTGAAGCCAGACATATTTAAAGAGAGATGATTAATAGGTAATAGATAAATAAATGATGGCTAGCTAGGCGTGGTACATAAATGCATATATAATAACAGATAAATGATAGCTAGATAGAAATCACAGTGAGGGAGATAGACAGGTAACTGATAGATACATACATGACAGGTGATAGATAGATCTATGATAGATGACAGATGGATAGATAACTGATAGATACATACATGACAGGTGATAGATAGATAGATAGATAGATAGATAGATAGATAGATAGATAGATGTAGCAGAGACTAATATTCCAGGGATAAAGTTTTTCATACCATGGGGCATGTGGAAGTTCCCCTCCAGACGCCATTACATAACTCCTGTAGGTATGGGCTGTATGTCCTGACCTCCTTCCAAAGAGTACAATATAGGAAGAAAAAGAAGGGATGTCAGAGTGGTGAAAACTAGTCATGTTGACAGAACTTATTCTTGAAACGCTACAGAGAAAATATGTTTTCTGTAGTCTTCCTCTCAGAAGCCCAGAACTCCATTGTAAACACATGCAGAATGTTAGAAAGATCCAAGAGGAGGCATTGATAACATGCTAGACCCAGCATTCCTACCTATTCAGTATAGTGCTTGAAGTTCTAGCTAGAGCAATAAGAAAACCAAAAGAGATCAAGGGGATACAAATTGGAAATCAAGAAATTCAAGTATTGCTATTCCCAGATAATATGTTGGTTTACACAAGGGATTCCAAAACTCTACCCGAGAACTCCTACAGCTAATAAACACTTTCAGCAAAGTACAGTATATGGATACAAAATTAGCTAAAAAACAAAACAAAACAGCAAACAAACAAACAAGCAAGCAAACAGTAGTCTTCCATGTAGAGCAAGCCAGTAAGCAGCACCAGCCCTCCAAGGCCACTGCACAACCTCCTGCCTCCAGATGTTTGACCTGTTTGACTTCTTGTCCTGACTTCCTTCACTGATGAACGGAAGTGATAAAAACACAAGCCAAATAAATCATTTTCTCCCAAAGTCATGGTGTTTCATCACAGCTGTAGTAATCCTACTTATGACAGTGGGTAAGAGCATTTGCTGAATATGAGGACTTGAGGTCATATCCCAGTCAAGTATAAAGCTGTGGGCATGTGCACAAGCAAGTGCCTGCAGCCTCAGCACTGAAGGCAGGAGGGAGGCAACCGGGAGGGCAGCTGGGCCTTGCTGGCCACTAGCACAGATGCAGGTGGAGTAAAAGACACTGTCTGTATGGAATAATGTACAGATTGAGAGAGTAGGGCACTAAATATGCTCTTATGGATAAGTACACACACACACACACACACACACGTAAGTGAGAAGGGGCCAAGAAACAGAGGCACCTAAGGAGCCTTGATCATATGTGACAATTTGGGAGGATTCTCTGGGAAAAGGACACCAGTGAGACACACTAACAAATTCATATTAAGATACCTATATGAGTGATTGAATAATATTGTATTAATATTGGTTTGTTAGTTATTATAATACGGTAGTATGTGAGGACTCTCAATGCTATGTTTGAAAGGTTTCCCTAAATCTAAAACTATCCTAAAAGAAGAAGCTTAGGTTTAAAACACATGTTCCCATGTTTATTGTGATATTATTCCTAACAGTTGGGTTATGGATTCAGTATAGGTGTCCATCAATAAATGAGTGAATAATGAGAATGTGGCATGTAAACAATGGGGTATTGTTTAGCCACAAAAAGACTAAGATTATGTTACTTGCAGGAAAATGTATAGAATCAGACATCATTATGTTAGACCAGGAAGAGTCTGAGAGACAAGTATCATACGTTTTCATACGTAGGATTTTTGGTTTTGTCTAAGGCGGGTGTCAGCAGTGTAGCCCACAATGGCTGGACCTCACTATGCCGTTTAGCCTGATCTTGTTCTTGCAGCAATGCTCCTGGCCATTCTTCTGTGTGCTGGGATTACAAGTGTATGTCCACATACTCGATCTCATAATTTACATGTTTTTCCTAAAAACACAAACAGACAAAACAATGAGAGCAAGTGGGAGGACTGATTCACAAGAGGAGGACCAAGTCCTGAGAAGGAGCTGAAGAGGGTAATAATAGTGAATATCATTACTAATCACGAACTAAAGTTGTATAATTTGGGGGATGATGAGATTCTCAGTGATTAAAAAGGCAAGTCTGATGATCTGAGCTTTATTTCCATAACCTCTGTAAAAGAAGACGAAGAAACTAGTTCCGCAAAGTTGTCCTCTGATAGCCATATCTGTGCCATGGCACATGCGCTCACACATGTGGCACCCACAAATGCGGTGCACATACAGTCTTTTAAAATTAAAGTTACACAGTTGAAATGTAATTTCATACTTAATAAATAGTAATTTAAAATATAAGTCATATGCTGAGTCAATTTTAAGAATTTTATCAATATCATTTTTAAATACACCTTTCTTAAAACAACAAAGATGCGTTAATGAAGACAAAAGGAAAGTTATACTTCATTTTTCTAACGTATGCGGTTTGTCCTTACGATTCACCGCCCTTTGAGCAGGAAGGCTGGCTGTCAGTCATCCTGTGCCACCTCTGCTGAGTCAGTGTCTTACAGCACCATTGGAACCAATCATCATTCCTGTCTCTGTGTTCATCAATACAGAGATCAAGCAAAAGTAATTTGCCCGCTTGTTCCTTAGTACCAGGTCGTCTACAGCAAGATGGTCATCTGCCTACCAGAAGCTCACTTCCCAACAATTGCTTCAAGTGTCTCACCTTGCATGGTCAGAAACTGAAAGCTAGTAGAATAAAAACTCTGCCCAGTCCCAAAATGATCCCGCCTGGCCAGGCTTGCCCACAAATCCCTAAGTCTGGCCCATCATCTCTGCATTCTCACATGCCATTGGGATGATGGAGGTGACATACTCTCATGTCCCATTAGAACCAAGAAACTATATTTGCTTTGTGAATGGTAACATATGAGAGGTCGTTAGGGAGCTGACAGCAAAAGTTGAGGGTGGGGGGGAAAAAGAGCTTAGTTTTCTTTTTGAACAGTAACTTAGTATATTCCACTCCCACAACTCCAGGTTTCAGGTAAATATTGAGAACCACAGTCCTATTTCTGTCTGTGTGATTGCTGTGTGATCTTTTCCAGAGGAGACAAAAAAAAAAAAAAAAAAAAATCTATTCACTGATGACAGAGAAAAGAAGCTTTCTCCAAGTTGGAAAGTTTCTCCAAGTCCAAGTTGGAGACCTAGTGAGTTTAATTAGGATGACTTACAGGAACATGAGCAACGTATGGAAGGAGAGAGAGCCTTCATTTCCGCCCAAGATGATGAGAACGTTGGCAATTTGGGTTTTGTGTCCACTGTAGTACAAGGAGGTGCACCATTGCATCCATCCTGAGGACACATGCTGATCTCTGCTGCATTCAGAGTATCCAGCGGCAAAATCCAGAGCTTGAGGATGTGTGTCTACATTTATAGTAAGCTCTCCGAGTCTCTGTCTCTCTGCCTCTGTGTCTGTCTGTCTGTGTTGCTGTCTCTCTATCTCTGTCTGTCTCTCTGTCTCTGTCTCTGTCTCTGTCTGTCTCTCTGTCTCTGTCTCTGTCTCTCTCTCTCTCTCTCTCCCTCCCTCCCTCTCCCCTTCCTTCCCTCCCTCTCTCTCTCCAGAGAATTCTAAGACTAGTTTGTCAAGGAGCTAACCTTGGCTGGAGGAAGTTTCCCCTCCCCTGACACACTGGACAAGCCATCTGCCTTCAGCTGTTTGTGCATGTTTGCTGTGAAGCCGCCCACTTCACCTTCTGCTCCTCAGAACAGCCAATGCAGACTCTAAGGCTCAGTCCTTATTTTGGCCTGGTCAGGCAATTGTGCCATTGCCGTTCATCCATGACCACCCTGTGTCACGTCAGGGCCACCCGGGGTGTACTCTCCAGCCCTAGTTTCAGGGTTTTGGTTTTCTCAGCTTACCATGGCACCCCACCTGGGATTCATCAGCCAAATAAAGGGTATGAAGCCATAGCTTCCCCATGCCTGGTCTCTCTCCTCTCTACAGTGCCTCCCTGGCAGAGACAGTGCTGCTCTGGGATGTCTTCTCTGTATAAGCTCTTCTTTCTGAGGGAACGTTAAGTCTGTAAACGACAGACACAAGGATGTGCCTCTCTAATACCTTCAAGAAAGGAATGGTTATTGAAATAATAGAGTGCCATGGTTAGCTCCTTACCCTGCCTTGGTTACAGTTTCTGTGGCTGTAATAAAACACCAGGACCAAAAGCAAGGCAGGATGGGAGAAGAGCTTATTTTAGCTTACAGCAACACATCGCAGACTATCACGCGGGGAAATAAGAGCAGGAACCTGGAGGCAGACGCTGATACAGAGGCCATGGAGGAGTGCTGTTTACTGGCTTGCTCAGTCTGCTTTCTTATAAAAAAAAAAAAAAAAAAAAAAAAAACTAGGACCACCAGCCCAGGATGGCACTGCCCACAGCAATCAGCTATCAAGAAAATTCCCCACAGATTTTATCCACAGGCCAATCTAGCAGGGACACTTTCTCAGCTTAGATTCCAAATGACTCTAGTTTGTGTCGAGTTAACATAAACCTTGCCAACATGCCACCCCCGCCTTGATCTGGCATTTGCTTTTGAGCCTGATGTCTGGCACTTGAAGAACAAGCATGGAGTAAGACAGTGGCCTAAAGGCTGGAGCATCCACTCTTAACCTGGCCACTGTGTGGCTAACCTTCAAGTGGAGCTCTTTGTGTCTTACTGAGGTGCATCTGAGAGTCTCCTTTTAAGCCTTCCTTTCTCCTCTCCTCGGCTCACAACCCGTGTGTGTGTGTGTGTGTGTGTGTGTGTGTGTGTGTGTGTGTGTGTGTGTGTGTTCTGAGGCTCCCTGTCCACTTTTTCCATCTCTCCATTTTGTCTTCCATAGCTGCTGACTGTCATATTGGTATCTACTTCCTGGAGGACACACCCACCTCCACTCCTAGTCATCAGCCACAGTGGGGCTTGACACTAGAGTTTATGAAAGAGCAAGAACCCCATAAGTATACACAGCTAACCGTCCTGAGAAACATAAATCTGTGTTGGACATTTTTCTTTGGCTATCCAGATGTGCCCGGCGTTACCCCTACCCACTTGGTCCTTAATTGTCTGTTATCTGCTCTCTTCCCTTCTCTTTCACCGTGGCTCAGACAGTGGAAATAACCAGCAGGATACTGGAGGGTGAGGAGAGAGCATTCAAAGGTATTCTTCTCACCTTTCTTTCCTCTAAGTCTGCATGGGTTGGTGGTGTTCCCTATTGAAAACTACACCTCTACTACCATGGAATGTAGTTAGCTTCCAGGGTCCGCCAATTGTGTAACAGCTCCCCATGTGGCTGGACCTGGGTACTGCACCATCACTGGGAGTTGCCAACACTGCCAGGATCTTGTCTCACCAAACCGTAATTTTGAAGGATCCAAGTCCACTTAGGACAACGACGACAACAACAACAACAAAGCAAATCCTAAATCGTTATGTTTAACGATCTTGCTTAAACATGTGGAAGGAAATACACAACTGCAACCAGATTGCATTTCTCTAGAAGTATTGCTGTAACCATTGAAATGAAATCTATTTGAACTTCGCTACGGAATAACTGGTAGCATTTGACACCACACAATTAACACAGAACATATCAAATGTAATGAGTCATATTCAAGCTTATCAAAACTCAGCATTCTACCTGCAATTTTCTTTTAAAACGCTATCTGGGGAACACGTCTCTCAGGTTTAAAGAAGGGAGCCCTCATGATGTAAATAATTGTTTTCTACTTTTGAAGAAATATCCCCACTTTCTGTGGGACTGTAATTTCTCTCACACATCAAATGGTGGATTGAGCAAAGTGATTCAAGGCATTTTTAAACCCTCTTAAAAACAATTTCTTCTATATTTTCTTTGATAAGTTAAAAAAGGTTCTGAGCTGAGCTATACACACACTCTGAGAAGTCCTTCATGGTGACTCCAAGCCAAAGGATTCACTGTCTTTTCTGTTACCTCCCAACATCTTGCTTCTTTAAAAACACTCATTAAAGGGCTGGAGTCCATTCATCTGCATTTCTGTTTTTACCAGAAAAGGTGTGATATCTGAGGTGGGGTCAGATGCTTAGCCAATTCCACTGGTTCATCTTTCTTGCTGCCTGCTATATGATAGACACCGCAAATGACCTTAGGTATTTCCACATCTGCTTTAACAAAGTGCACCACACTAATTGCACTTTAGAACAAAAGGCCAACTAGTAATGCTAAATAAGTTTCCCCCCACATTCTAACATCTATATAAATTAGGCTGTAAATCTCCTAATGGCAGAATTAGCCAGGAGTAAGTGGGAGAGGGATGGAATTTCTGCTGTGACTGTGAATTACTAAGACGCTCATTAGATCCAAATCTCCACCTACATTGTTTACATATGTCCAAGTACAGTAGTTTGGATCAGGGATGACCTCAAGGGCTTTGTCCTCATGGAGATGCTAGAAGAAGGCCTTAGAGTCTTTGAAAAGTGATGCCTAGAGCGAGTTCTTTGGGCCTTTGGGGTATGGTTGTGAGGAGATGTGAGCACCCTGGTCTGTTTTAGTCTCATTCTTGGCTTTGTGACTGCCATGAAATGAGGTTTATTTACTATGCTTTCCCGGTCATGAGGTACTGCCTCATCCCAGGCTCAAAAGAAATAAGATAAACCCACTGTGCACTGGAATTTCCAATGCTGAGAGCCAAACAAACTTTTCTTCTCAGCAAGTTGATTTGTCTCAGGTACTTGTTATAGTACTAGAAAGATCACACACACACACACACACACACACACACACACACACACACACACACATTAATACACATTCCTGTGCACATGCCTATTTGCATCCAGGCATCACACATAAACACATGTGTGAATATGAGAATACGAAAGTCTAAGGGTGGCTAAAAGGGCACCTTACAGAGACACATATAAACAGTCCTTGGTTTCTTCTATGCGCCAAGCTATTTAACGTATGATTAATGTGCACCTTGGAGACAGATGTGCTTACAATGGAGAAGTATACTGCAGATAAGCGAACCAGAGAAGGATGGCCAATGCTGCCCACAGCCAAGCTGCCGACATAAGCCAAGGCAGAGCGTCTTGCGAAACTGCCACCTTGACACCTGCTTTTCCACTACTTTCCACCTTCCACCTTTCCACAGCCCTGCTCGCCTTTATTATGTAAGTGACACAAATTCACTTCTAAGGAGGTTGGCTGATATAAACAACAGGGTCTTTGGGATGAGAAACAAAGAGGAAAAATAATGTCATCAGTCAAAGAGACTCTGATCTTAGGAATAGAAGTCAACACACATGCACACACACACACACACACACACACACACACGCACACACACACACACGCACGCACACACACACGCGTGCACACAGGCGCACGCACACACACACACACGCACGCACACACGCACGCACACACGCACGCACACACACACACGCACACACACACACACACGCACACACGCACACACACACACACACTCGCACGCACACAAAGCATCCAGATTTGCACCACATTGTGGGTGGAGATGAATTGGTGTTATGTTATTGTTCTTTAAAAATCCTAAGTGAGATTTACCTTTTGGAGTAGAGAGTGCTCACACTGAAGACAAAACTTTCTTGTGACTGATCCCCCGCATTACCTGCAAAGTCATTGCATACAGGTATATAATAATACCTCATACATAGATATGCCTAAAGGTTGTACATATTTTCTTCAAAAAGTAAAACTATCTAAATCTATATGTGTGTGCGCACAAACATACACAGGATCACACACAGCACACATGTACAAAAAAATCATACACAGGATCACATACAAGACACATGCACAATCACACACAGGTGTTCTCTTCATTGATATCCATAGATTTACTCCCTACCCCCCCACAAAAGAAAACCAAACCTGGCATAATGTGCTAACAAACTTAAGAAAACCTTCCTCCTGTGACTGCCATGCCAGCTGCTGCATCAAAGGCCACAGATCTTTTCTTTCTTTCGTCTTATAACTTGTATCAAAGTTGTTCCTTAACAACTTCATTCCTGTGCATAATGCATTTTGATTACCTTCACCCCCGCCTTCCCTTACTTCCCTAACGCTCCTGGCAACGCTCCCTCTTCCCCACCAGTCCTTTGTCCATAGTCCTGTCTCATGTTTGTGTGTGACCCACCTACTGTAATCATGGCTGTCTATGTGACCTTGAGTGTGTAACCATTCGCTGAAGCCCTCATGGACTCACCAGGGGACACAGGCAGATTCTGGGATAGGGGAAACCACAGACTATTTCTAACTAAGGTAGGTTAGACTTAACCAAGCAATTAAATTGTTAGAACAACTCAGTGACAACAAAGGAAGTCCACATTCTGCTAATGTGACACATTTCTCTGTTAACCCAAGAAATGGCACAGCAGCCTTCCTCTCCTGAGGAAAGAGAAGAATTCTAGAATGCACTACCCCACTTGTAAAAATAAAAAGTTAACGTTATGCAAAGCAAAGCAAGAGCAAAATCAAGCCAGGACCCTGAAGGTAAATCCAGAGTCGACTTACAACTTGGGAGGCCATCACTCTGTTTGAAGTATTGAGAGCAAGCATCTGAGCTGACTAAAGCTCTCTTTCCTGTGTTAATCACAGACAGAGCCTTAGATTTTCACAATGTAGTCAAAGTCCCCTGGAAACATTTTCCATAGGATGGGGAGGCCTAGCTTCCCAGCCACCTCCAGATGTCAATCACCAATGACAAGACAGAGATGGGAACCACTGGTCACCAGAAATAGAAAATACTGAGCAAGCACAAGGCAGACAGTAAGGATCACAATTCAAAAAAGGACCAAACACTAGGGTCACCCTAATAGATTCCTGGCAGTTATCACAAGAATATACATCCTAGGTGTAACAGATAGATATGATGCTATAGACAGGTGAAGTAAAATAGTTAGATAAGGTCTTCAAAAACCTCAGAGTCCTACAGAATATGACATTTAAAGATTTTTTTGTTGTTGTTTTAAGGATTCTTTGACAATTAGACACATTAACTCCTAGCAACACCCAACTGACCTCAAAGAAGTGATGAACATCAAAGAACCTCCTTATGGAGATGAATTCAAATGTGGCAAGCAAGCCACTGGGGAAAATGTCCTCATTTCAACCACTGACAGAATTTTGCCTAAAAAAGGGCAAGCTTGGATGCAGGCAGAATAGACAGCCAAACTCTGCAAAACACAGTGTAAGCAAGTCCTCAATAGTTCCTGCCTCACAAATATGTCTGCCAGATATACTGGGCCAGAAGGCTCAAGATGATGCTTCAATGTTACAGAAAGTTATGGGTGACTGTTTAGACAACAAACTGTCTCGGTCTTTTTTTTTTTTTTTTTTTTTTCCCACTTTGGAAGCTACTGACCTGCACTTCCTCACTTCCTGTTTACTCAGATAATTAATTTTATTCCTTCTCAAGTCTCTCATAGGGTTGAAGGCCAAATACTTTAGTCTCACAATTAAGCCTAGTTGTTTCGGAGTTAAAATGTTTTTAGGTCTATATAGATGTTTTAAGTTGATAGAGATGAGATATGATAGATATTGATTTATATTCAGAATTTTAGACTCACCAAGATAGGAAAATGTTTTCTTCAAGGTTGCCAAATACAAATAGCCAAGGCACTGTGAATGTAACATAAATATAATTCCTGGTTGTTTCATGGTTCTTCTTCCTCTATGTAATCTATTTTATATGTGTATAATAATATAAATGTATATGTAAAAAAATAAAAAATATTTTTTTAAAGCACTGACTGCTCTTCCAGAGGTCCTGAGTTCAATTCCTAGCAACCACATGGTGGCTCACAACCATCTATAATATGATCTGATGCCCTCTTCTGGTGTGCAGGGGTACAAGCAGGCAGTGTGCTGTATATATAATAAATAAATCCTTTTAAAAATCAGTGATAAAAATTATAGTAGATCTTTCATGGGTAATATGAACACATCAATTAGAGAGTGCACGTGCTGAGCTGTGGATGGGACATGTCTTGCCCTTCAAAGAGCATCCTAGATACTGACTCCTCCTTCTTTTCTTCCGGAGGATGAGAAGGTGAGTCATCAGAGATGGGCATGGACTCAGGTCTGGGCTCCTCTACTTAGATGCTTGCTCATGCACAGTAAAACATATAAGGGGACTCTCACAAGTACCAAGAGGTTTCCCTTTGTCTAGGTTGCCTTAGAACCATTTATCTTCTGATAATATGTATTTGTCTAACATCCTGTCATGTAGAAGGAAGGAGTCCCTGCTTTGAGATCCCTGATTCATTCATACTCATCTATTTCTATGTATCAACTAGCCCTGGCTTGGAAGAAACCCTCACAGATTATTGACTCCCATTATTGTTCATGGTCCTGCAACTTGGCTGGACTCAGTTCGCCATTTCTCGTGGAATCTTACTCTTAGTTTGTTTTCTGTTGCTGTTAACTGAGTGCCTGAAGTTGACTAACTTATGAAGAATGGTTTGCTGGTAACCAGGCCTGAATAAGGCCATGAGGGTGGGGTCATCATGATGGCATTAATGGCTTTATAAGAGGTAGAGACCCAAGTTATCACTGCTTACTCTGTCTCCCCACGTTATGCTATGTCCTACTGCAGCAGAAGGGCCTCACCAGATCCAGTGCCATGTTGTATGTCATGCTCTATGCCATACTCTATGTCATGCTCTATGTCATGCTCTATGCCATGCTCTATGCCATGCTCTGTGCCATGCTCTATGCCATCCTCTATGTCATGCTCTATGTCATGCTCTATGCCATGCTCTGTGCCATGCTCTATGTCATGCTCTATGTCATGCTCTATGCCATGCTCTGTGCCATGCTCTATGGCATGCTCTATGGCATGCTCTATGCCATGCTCTATGCCATGCTCTGTGCCATGCTCTATGCCATGCTCTATGTCATGCTCTATGTCATGCTCTATGCCATGCTCTATGTCATGCTCTATGTCATGCTCTATGCCATGCTCTATGTCATGCTCTATGTCATGCTCTATGCCATGCTCTATGTCATGCTCTATGTCATGCTCTATGCCATGCTCTATGTCATGCTCTGTGTCATGCTCTATGTCATGTTCTATGCCATGCTCTATGCCATGCTCTGTGCCATGCTCTATGCCATGCTCTATGCCATGCTCTATGCCATGCTCTATGTCATGCTCTATGCCATGCTCTATGCCATGCTCTATGCCATGCTCTATGTCATGCTCTATGTCATGCTCTATGTCATGCTCTATGTCATGTTCTATGCCATGCTCTATGCCATGCTCTATGACATGCTGTATGTCATACTCTCTGCCATGCTCTATGTCATGCTCTATGCCATGCTCTATGTCATGCTCTATGTCATGCTCTATGACATGCTCTATGCCATGCTCTATGTCATGCTCTATGTCATGCTCTATGCCATGCTCTATGCCATGCTCTATGTCATGCTCTATGTCATGCTCTATGCCATGCTCTATGCCATGCTCTATGCCATGCTCTATGCCATGCTCTATGACATGCTCTATGCCATCCTCTATGTCATGTTCTATGCCATGCTCTATGCCATGCTCTGTGCCATGCTCTATGTCATGCTCTATGCCATGCTCTATGCCATGCTCTATGCCATGCTCTATGTCATGCTCTATGTCATGCTCTATGCCATGCTCTGTGCCATGCTCTATGCCATGCTCTATGTCATGCTCTATGCCATGCTCTATGCCATGCTCTATGCCATGCTCTATGCCATGCTCTATGTCATGCTCTATGCCATGCTCTATGTCATGCTCTATGTCATGCTCTATGCCATGCTCTATGACATGCTCTATGCCATGCTCTATGACATGCTCTATGCCATCCTCTATGTCATGTTCTATGTCATGCTCTGTGCCATGCTCTATGGCATGCTCTATGCCATGCTCTATGACATGCTCTATGCCATCCTCTATGTCATGTTCTATGCCATGCTCTATGCCATGCTCTATGCCATGCTCTATGTCATGCTCTATGCCATGCTCTATGCCATGCTCTATGCCATGCTCTGTGCCATGCTCTATGCCATCCTCTATGTCATGCTCTATGTCATGCTCTATGCCATGCTTTATGCCATGCTCTATGTCATGCTCTATGTCATGCTCTATGCCATGCTCTGTGCCATGCTCTATGCCATGCTCTATGCCATGCTCTATGCCATGCTCTATGCCATGCTTTATGCAATGCTCTATGACATGCTCTATGCCATGCTCTATGCCATGCTCTATGACATGCTCTATGCCATCCTCTATGTCATGTTCTATGACATGCTCTTGGACATCCCAGCCTTCAGCATTCTAAGAAATGCCCTTTTTCTCTTTATAAATTAGATACTATCATGTGAACTAAGATAATTCTTCTGGGATGGCGGTTAACTTGTAAGAAAGGGCTATGGAGAATCTTTGAAACACATACTTGTATTACTTGGGTTTGGGGGGCCAAAGCCTGGGTTCTGACACTCTAACATGCTAGGCTTGGCCAATGGCCCTATATATACCAACTAAATCAATAAACAACAGCAAAAAGTAAAGGAAGGAGATTTATTCAATGCAGCCACACTGGGAAGTGGAACAAAAGGAGAAGCTCAGTGGCTCCAGAGTTTATCTTCTAGGTACTGGCATGAGGTTTGTGTTTAAACAGAAGGCACCAGGTGTTGTAACCAAACAGTCTTTTTAGGCTCACTTTTCTTAACAAATATATTTTATTACAAACTTATTAACCAAGAGCACCTCACTTATAACCCGACTAACCTAAACAATAGGAAACGGAGATTAAAGAATACAATAATGAAACTGTAAGGATATCAGTTCTGAGGAATGGTTCTCCTGGCTTAGCAGGATTTCTTCTTCTGGAACCTGGAACAACTAGAACTCAGAACCTCAGCTGGAGCCCGGAGCCCCGAAGCCTTCCCTTGAGCAGTTCTCTCTAGGAGCATCTTGAAGTGAAGTGATGAACAGCCAAAACTATCCCAAGTCTCCAAAGGCCCCACCTCTAGTTTTTGGCTCACATTTATACCTCCTCTCAGAATTTGTTCAAGGATGTTTTTCAGCTGCTTAACAACCAATCTCTCCCACACAGTGGTTCAACTTCTAAGGGAATAAACATCACCTGCTCTCTCACAAGTCTTTTTCTCATCCCCCACTTGTGATCTAAACAAAAAACATGTTTATCTCTCCTCCTTCAAGTCCTGATCAAGGCATGGTCCTGTCCATCCCTGAACTATCACTGTCTCTCATGTCTTCCCTGCAAGGTGGTGTGACAAAGTTGCCAGAACTGTGTAAAATCTCTTCCTAGGATTCCAGTTTGAGCTCCGGTTTGAACTGCTTCCCTCCTCTTCACCCACCTCCAACCCCACCTAGACTCCTGAAGAAATTCCAAGGCTATGGGATCCACTGTTCCAGTAGCCTGGAAGCTACAGAAAGGTCACCAGTGCTCTAGAGTGTCTTCACTCCTGCTAGGATGTTACACCTGTGGAAGGCAGCTACCACAGACTCCATAGCATGTTCTGAAACAGAGTACAGGATCAGAACATTCATAAATGGGGCCAAGAATGGACATTTGAAATGAGGCACCCATTGCTTATTAGATGTTCTGCAGAAAGAGGCTGAGCTTGGGTTAAGTGGACTGACAGCGAAGATGGTCTGTGAGTGAGATTACACTTTCAGAAGCTAAGAAGCCTTTCCTACAGTCTGTCCTCTGCAAGGAAGATCTAGATGACAGAGGGAGATAATTTGTTGTCTCTGCAAACAACGAGGTCTTTTCCTCTAAGACATTAGGATGGGACAGTTTCTGGGGTCAAGCTAGAAGTACGCTTTGTGATGATTCTTATTTGTAGCCAAGTTCTCCCTGCCTGCATCTCAGAATGCAGTGACCATCAAACAGCCCCACTGGGCAAAAGTAGGAGCAAGCTCCTTGTGTCCAGATGCCCGAGATCATCATGGGCTGCCTGGCCCTGGTGCCACTCAGGCAAAGCAGGGCTAGAAGGTGGGTATGGTTTCCTGCCTCCTCCTACTAACAGGCTCCAGCCAGCCTTGTCTCAAGGAGGGCTTGTTCAATTGAACTTTCAGCTCCCTAAATTGGCTCGTTCCCCTACCAGAGAAAACAGCCCTATTGTAAACATACATAACTAGAGTTAGGAGGCGGTGGGGGGCTCTTGCCTAAGTCTGGCCTCAGAATCGACTTTTCTGTCAATGAGAACACAGCTTTGCTTTGACTTCTCCTGTGTGCTTTGGCAGTTTCGGAATGGCTGTAAAATTTATCCAAGGGAAACTGGCATTTATCTTGGGTTCACTTGCACTGGGCTAAACTGATAAACAGATGAGGGTTGGCCAGGCCATGGCTAATTTGGTTAGCATTTTACAAAACACAAATGTCACCTTTATTTCTGCAGGGATTATTTATTGCTAATTGGGAACTTATTGATCTGTTATATGCAGACAGGATGGTTCACACCGCAGAAAACTACTTGCTGGTTTTTGTGAAGCAATATCCATTATAAAGGTAAAGGAGTGTGCTGCCCTGGGTGGGAAGATCTGACACTGATAACAATAACGGAATAAAATGACCCAACTGCATCCGCTCACAAAGGACACTTATCTGTAAGGCTGTGGAGAGAAAAGAAAGAAAGAAAGAAAGACGAGAAAAAGAAGAAAAGAAAGAAATTCACAAGATCTGAGGGACGTTTACAAAGATCAGACATCAGAACAATGTTCTTCCCTGCCGACTCCGGACTTCTCTCCTTTTGTGTCCCACTAAAGGCAGTGGGAGGATCAGAGACCTCATCCTGGCTCTGTTTACTTTGGGAACAATCGGTGATGTATGAATAATAATGCCTCCCTCTGACCATGACTAATTGAATTGCATCAAGCATGGTGCCCAGTGAGGGGCTTTGCTGGCCAGTCCATCACACCGTTTCTCAAGTAGCTGGGGACAGTGACTGATGGCCTGGGTCCATCCGACGAGCACCCTTGAACACCTAAGAGCTGGGGTGTGAACCTGCATCCCAAGTTTCTATTAAGCAGGGCGTCAGGGAACAGCTGCTCGCAGGAGTCAGTGCTAAGACCTGGTGATTGAAGGAACATCTAAAGGGTGCTGCCGAATCCTTGACTTCAAGAGAATTCCTGTCTTGGGAACGGATAGGAAAATACCCCACCAGGCCACTGTGGCGCGTTTCCGTGGCAGCTGACCTATTTAACGACCTAGGGAGATGTAGGAGTGCCAGACTGGAGGAAAAAGAAAGAGCCAGACCGAGACGTGTCTTTAGGAGACCACTTAAGGAATAAGAGGGTGCATGAGGTGGGAAGCTAGTGCGCAGTTGGAAGGGAGTCTACAGCTGTGTCCATAAACAAAGGAGAACCCGGGGCCTTAACGTGCCTGGCGGCTGTCTGAGCTGTGTTTACACAGCGAACCCGGAGCTGGGACCCTGGCTCAGTCGGACTTTGTTCTCACAGCATAAAGGTGACCTTAGTGAACTGCCGCCCCACAGACTCTAGGAAGGCTTGGTGCAGGGAAAGTTCCTCAGTGGTAGGGTCACAGCGATCCCTCTCATGTGCGTTTAGTAGGGCAAGCCCAGCGTAGTAGGCACCTTTTCATCCTAGCTGTGCCTGCTGCGCTGGCTGTTCTGGGGGACAGATGGTACCCGGAACGGAGCTTGTGCGGGAGCCCTTCTTGTTGAAATCTTTGGAGAGGCAGTCAGTGGGCAGCCCAAGATACTGGTACTTGCCTGATACTGAAAGTCCCCAATTATTAAATTTCTTCAGGCACTTTCAGAGTGAATTTCTCACCCGCTTTCTGTGTGTTAGAAATTACCATTGAGTGTGTCACCAGACAATTCTCTCAGCTAAATCGTGTTTAAGAATAACATGTGTACTAAAGGTGAGCTATACAGGTATGCCATTCTCACAAAATATCAGTATTCAAATGATTTTTGCTTTTCCATATTGTCTATTTTGTCTGCCAGTCTGCTATAATCTTCTTATCCATCTGGCTGGCTATGAGCTAACAGTTCAACTGTCCATCTATGATTCTGCCTATCCACTCACCAGCCCACCTACCATCTGTCTGACTAGGTGAAGGGCTTGTATTGCCCTGTGAAAACATCCTCTTCCTCGGGTGACAGAGGGAAGCAGGGCACAGTGCCACGGTCCCAAGCTACTTTGGGTCTCTTAAGAGAAACAGAAAAGTGATCTGCTTTCTGCTATGTGTATCTTGTTTCCTAACTCCACTTGACCAAACAGACAAGATATTCAGGGAAATTGGCCGTTTCCCTGTGCTTATAACCAAATGTGAAATATTTCTAATCCCTTACATCAAGACTGTGAAAAGTCGTTTAGTGCCTGGCTTCCAATCCCCAGCCCGTCCTACTAAACAAACAGTCTGACCACCCGGCATGGGCCACACTCCTGGGGTTAAGATATTCCACCCAAAATCCCCTCACTCTTTCTTCACTGATATTCATGGCCACTATTCTTGTGCTTTGAATACCAAACAAAGGGAAACCGAGCTGGCTTAGTGGCTGCTGCACAAGTAAGGGGAAGGACGGGATGGGCAGGGAGGTCCATCTATCCCTGTGTTCCTGTTTAGAGTATAAATATTCCAAGCCCTCACCCAGGAGCCACGTTCGTCCTGTCATTATGAAGCATCAAAATTTATTAATAAGAGAAGGCAAAAGTCAATCTAATTTCTAGAGAGACTGCAGAGGACAGCCTGACTGGGCTCTGAGATTATGCCCAAATTAATTAGTAACCACCTTCTGTTGACCTCTAGTGCAAGGAGCAAGTTGTGCCTTATGATGGAGGGACCTCAGATAGAATCATCATGTATTCGCTCATCATTCTTTTAGTGCATGGGAATAACGCTTGAGGGGTCATTTAAACAGAAAAAAATGAGTAAGGTCTAGGGAGAGAGATCATTACAGAGAGGAACACAGAAGTCTTCGAAGAGAGTAAGTAAGAGAAGCAAGTTGGAAGCCAATTTCTCCTGTGCCTGTTATCACTGGGGCAGCCTTAGTTTGCAAAACCTGTAAAGTTGTGAGCAAAGCCGCCAGATCGCCAGGGTCAGGCCAGCAAAAGCGAAGTTGCCTTTGGAATATCTCTGCTGTCAAAAGTAAATGGCATTAGTTCCTTCAGACTATGAAGAAATGGTGCTTCTTGAAGGCTGTGTGTTTGCTACCACTCCTCTCCACAATGTAGGAGGTGGGTATTATTGCGTGGTCTCTATAGATGAGGCAACCAAGCCACAGAAGGGCCGAGTGCACACCCAGTACCTCTGACCCCAGCCTCTTCTGCCTTTCATTAACTCAGATCAGTCCTCTGGGATCTGACTGAAGTATTAATTAGATTCTTCCATGCCTGACATGAACACCTGGACACGTGTGTTGTTCAGAAAATAAGACTTGAACTATCCTGAACACAGCAGACAAGGCACAGTGAGGTTGGGTAGAGAAGCCCTGATCCCTGAGGTGCTGGGCTCTGGTAACCCAAGCAAGTCTCAGGAGGTCAAAGGACAAGCCAGGTTTCAGTGTCTCACAGTGGCATGGGCATCTGTGGCTCCTAAAGCAGTTGCCTCTCAGCCAGCCTCAAGTGCTATTTGATGACATGCTTTATAAGATTAAATAACTTTTCTAAGAAATTAATTATAAAGTGTATGCAAGTGAACCTTTTTTTCTTACCTAGTAATTCTACTGTGTGCGTGTGTGTGTGTGTGTGTGTGTGTGTGTGTGTGTGTGTGTGTGTGTGTACACATGCATTCCATAGAAAATACATAGCTTTGCAAATATCTGTTTAAGAATGGTTGCTGTGGCTTCATCTAAAAGAACAAAGTTAAAACATTAGATATATGCTTCTAAGGAAACTATTGAAATAAACTGTTTGTATATGGATATCTTTAGAAAACAATAAAATGCATCTGCACTTGATGAAGTTTAAAAACAAACAAACAACAACAACAAAAAACCTTCCCAAAGTGTTTAAGTAGAAAGCAAACGATTGTTTTATAAACTGATAATCATACCAGGATATCATGGAAAGAGCCTAATGGCAAATATCTAATTAATCAAGAAATGTTATGTCTGTGGATAGAATCAAAGGAAATAGCCTCCTCCCACCTTACATCACAGAAGCAGCATCTCACTATGTAGTCCAGGCCAGCCCTGAACTTGTGACTCTCCTGTCTCAGCCTTCATGGTGCTAGGATCGTAGGCATGCATATCTCACCCAACCATGACTTCTCAATGGGTATGTATATTTAACAAAGAAAGAACAAATTTAAATGTCATTGCTTATTGTTTTGGCTTGGAGGTATAGCTCAGTGGTATAGCACCTGCTGGCGAGCATAAGACTCTTTAGCAATGAAAAATAGAAAGTTATTGTTTTACTCAGAAAATGCTTAGTGAGTAACTGAGGGGATCAGAGGAAGTCCTAACTGAATGAAGTCCTGAGTGAATGTGTATTGTTGACATGGCCGTGACCATGCCCAGGATCTCAATGCCTCAGCCCCAGGGGAGTGAAAAATCTGTCCCTGGGTGAGGCTCAGAGGGATGGTGAAGCCTTCCTCTGGTCCTAGTGCAAATGTTAACAGTGTGTGCAGAAAATGTCCACTGTAGCTTTCTCATCCCTCGATATTTATGGCCTGAAGACTGCTGGCCTACATAGACTGCTTCTATCAACATTAATTAAATCTGCCTCCTTGTTCAGCCATAAACCCCACTTGCTTGACTCAACTGTATGCAATAACCACATCTCCATGTTGAACTTATATAATAAACACACTGCCTTCCTGAGTGCTATAATGCCACCATTGGAGAACCCAGGTCACCCAATCACAGATTTCTCTGCCTATCTTGTCTTTTCATCCCCTACTGCTCCAGTCAGGTCAAGTTCCTGGAGCTATGCAGAGTTTAGCAACTTCAAATCTTATTTCAGGATAGTCTCTTTTGAGGTCACCTAAGCTAGTAAGCCAGGTTCATAAGAGTTCTTTGCAACTTGTGCAACCACTTTGAATATCAATCTGGCACTTTCTCAAAAAATTGGAATAGCTTTACCTCAAGATCTAGCTATACCACTCCTGGCCATATACCTGAAAAATGATCCACCATACAACAAGGTCACTTGCTCAACTATGTTTATAGCAGCTTTTTTTTTTTTTTTTAATAGCCAGAACCTGGAAACAACCTAAATGTCCCTCAACTGAAGAATGGATAAAGAAACCATGGTACATTTACACAATGGAATACTACTCAGCTATCAAAAACAAGGAAATCGTTACATTTGCAGGCAAATGGATGGAACTACAGACAATTATCCTGAGTGAGGTAACCCAGACACAGAAAGACATGTATTGTATATACTCACTTAGAAGTGGATATTAACCCAACATAGATGCCCTCTGAGAGACTCCACTCAGCAAGGGGTCGAGGGAAATGTTGGGACTCTCAGTCAGACTCTGTGCTGAGCTCTGAGAGTCTTATGGAAGAACAGGAGGATGAAAGGACCTGGAGAGGTCAGGGGCTTCACAAGGAAACCATCAAGGCCGCTTGATCTGGACCCAGGGGACCCTGCATGAACTGATGCACCAACCAAGGACAATGCACACAGAGAACCCAGACCCCTGTTCAGATGTAGCTGATGAACAGTCCATTCTCCACGTGGAGGGTGAGCAGAGACTGCCTCTGGCATGATCTCTGGTGCCTGCAATTTGATCTCTTTCCTTTGATGGGGTGGCCTTGTGGGACCCACAGAGGAAGGGGACGCAGGTTATCTTGATGAGACCTGACAGGCTGTGGTCAGAAGACGGGGATGGGAGGACCCCTCCCCCAGTGAGAGGACTAGGGCAGAAGAGGGAGGGAGGGTGGGGCTGGGAGGATACAAGCAAGGGGGTAACAATAGGGATGCAATGTGAATAAATTATTTCAAAAAATTAAAAATTTAAAAATAAAAGAGTTCTTTGCAATTAGTCACGACAGTGACTGCCTGTCCCTGCCTCTTCGCCATGCTTGTTCTTCCCTCCCCTTTTCTATTGCTCTGACATCTGTCATTATGCTAACCAAGCTCATTGCTGTTACCCACAAATAGTATCTATGGACTTGGCCCCACTCTCAGAGCTCTTCACAACACCAAGTCAACACTCAAAGCCGTTTACCGATGTGTATCGCATCTCCCAAACTGTGAGTTGCCCAAGGGACTGTCCCCAGTGGAAACTGGACAAGGCTGCACTCTGAACTATACACTATGAACGGGATAGTTTTTACAACCCACTTAATGCCACATTTGTGCGTATTTGTGCTTTTTGGTAGTGAAGGTGCTGTTTTGTGTGGCCTCAGATGTGGTCTGAGCTGCTACCTAGTTCTCCAGAGCACAAGAAGCCTGGGGTTTGCCTTACAGAAAACAATGCGTGTCAAATTTATTTCATTCAGACATGAGTTGTAGTGCTGTTTGCCATGAGTTCATTCTAGATAAATTTTATACATATATATATGGTCTCTCCCTAATTAATTAAACAGAAATTCTCATAAAGTCAAGTTAGGCTTGTTTGGTTTGCTTTGGTACTGGGATTGAACCCAGGACCTCCTGAATATTAGGCAAATACTCTACCACTAAGCTACATCCCCACCCCAAAGGCTCTGCATTAGTCACCTTATTAAACGTTTTGGCTATCGACTGGAAGAAGACCACCCTGCCTTTCGAAGGGAAGTAATGGTCCTTGTTATGGTTTAAATATAAAGTATGCCCCACGAGCTACATTTGTTCCTCAACACATAACGTTTTGGAGAGACGAAGGGACCTCTGGGAAATGGGTCATAGCTTGCAGAAATTGGTCACTGAGGTTGGGATTTGGGGATATCCCTAGATGTACAGCCACACTACCCAGAACATATGAAATCTTTTCTGAAAGTTATTGCTAGTCTCTGGCTGTGGCCTCTTGCCTCTGTTTTGTGGTCTGCAGTGATATGAACAGTCTCTAACCTGAAATACCTTCTTCTCTAAAATGAACTGGAACCTTCCAAACCCACAAGACACAAAATTAAAAAAAAAATCTTTGCTTCCTTAAGTTGTTTTTGTCAAGTGTTTTGGTCACAGTGACACAAAAAACAATGGACGTATCCCATATGTACCAGTTCAGTATTTGCCCCAACTTTGCACAACATAATCTATGGTGGAAAATGATGATTGCTTTATAGTTGGCTCTTCATACGCACAGCCACCATGGTCACAGATTCAATGACCAGAAGATGGGAAATAATTAATTTTTCAAAGTTGCATCTAAACTGAACCTAGAAAGACTCTGAGCAGCAATGATGCCAACAACAGCGTGAAGGCTTTTTTTCTAAATGACAGAAGTAACTATGTATACCATGTTTACATTGCATTCGGGCTTAGAAAATATCAAGGTATAGTCTGAAGCTCATAGGAAGCTGTGCATGGGTTAAATTCAAACACTCTTCCATTTTATACAAGAGTCTTAAGCATTTGCAGATTTGCATGCTTTGGGAAAACCTGTGGAAGGAGGTTTGGAAGCAATGCCTTGAGGATTCCCAGGGGCTGTATTTCACTTTGGATGATATGGCAACGGATAGGGTTCAGGTACTCTCCTAGTTGGTTCCAGCTCTTAACTTGACACAGCCCAAAGTTATCAGTGGGGAGTTTCAGTTGGGGAGTTTCTTCGATTAGAATGGCCTGTGTGCCATTTCAGATTGCTAATTGATGTATAGGGCTCAGCCATCTCTGGGCAGGTGGGTCTGTGCTTAGCTGAGCCAGAGAGCCAGTAAGCAGTCCTCCTCTGTGTTCTCTGCTTCAGGTTCCTATCTCGAGTTCCCGCCCTGACTTCTCTCAGTGATGGATTATAACCTAGATACATTAGGCAAACAAGCCTCAGCCAAGTTGCTGTTGGTTGTGGTGCTTATCACTGCATCAGATGGCAAGCTAGGGCAGAGGTTACGTGCCATCTCAGAGTACACATTGCCCTACGAAAGCCACACTTTAGAGCTGAAGACCAGAAACTGTGGGAAGGAGTGTAAGATTTGTCACAGGTGAAAGCAGTCTTGGCGGGCTTTGCCCTTGGACATACCATGGATACTCCCTGAGATTAACCTTGAGATAGACTGGGTGGAGCCATCCTGGGCCTGGAATTCAGGAAGTGGACCAAAGAGGGACTCCACCTGGGCTATTGTGTTTCTAATCGACACTCAATGGGAGAGGGAGACCGCCCCTTGCACGTGAGAGACAGGCAAGTGGAGAGGAGAGAGGCACAGCAGACTCAGACCAGGCTTTAGCCCACATGGATCAGGAAGAGGATCAGCAAACATGCCGGACTAGTGAGCAGGCCAGAGACACCTAGGGACCTGTCCCATGGAATGGATACTGGAAGGTTCACTCTTGTTTCTCTTTAACCTTTTCCCCCTTTTGTGTAAGCTAGTTGGGTGGTATAATAAAGCTTAATTGTTAAGAAACAGAGCCAACAAGAAACTACATCTGCAGGATAAGAGAGTCTCTCAGGGAAGCTAAGTCAAGCTCACACAGCAACACACTAAGAGTAGGAGGGTGATGCTGCATCATGTTGCTAAAGACCTGGGGAAATGGAGAGACCCTCTTCCCTCCATGAATGGTACACAGGCCACTCACGGACTGCTTCCCTGTGGTACCCAGGTCAACCTGGTACCAGTCATCGATAGTAGAACGGCTAGAGCTTGAACTTGCTTCTCAGTGTAGCTAAAGTCTCACCAGACACGCTGGACCGACCTTGAGAGTTGTCCCCTGTAGCTGGAAGCAAGGATGCTGACACAATCCCACAGGGGAGGAGGAGCTGGAGGTGTCCCTTGGCCACTTGCTAATTACAGCAATGAGAGTCGGAATGAGAGGGGTTGCTCTGAGATTTGGTTTCAGAACGCCTTACAGCTAACCTTCATCACATTGCATTTGTTGGTAGACTTAGGAGATAAGGCAGCAACAGTTTAGTTTAACTGGTTTGACATTCTCCATGTAGAGAACAGAAGCCTCTCTCTGGCCACACAGTATCCACTATGGCCTTGAAAAAATCTCTTTCTTCAACTCCCTCCCTCACCAACTTTGGAGTTAGTGAAATAAAAATAAAGTGGCAAAATGTTCCTGGCAAATGTTGTGAGACTCGTCTGGATTTCACCTTGAAATCCAGGAATCCCTGGAGGTGAGTGTGCAGAGTGTCAGTCTGCACCCCAAAGGGGCATCTGTCTCTGTGTTCTACTACCCACAATAGAAACCTTAGAATCTGTAGCTATTTCTACTTGGTTTATATTTTCATTTGTATAGTTTTCAAGTCTAAAGTCAGATAACCTAATATAAACTAATATTCTCTTGCATGTAAAAAAAAAAAAAAAGTATATCTTACCTATTCCCCCATCCGTGCCTTCATGTGCCTTTGGGGTGGGGGAAATGAATGAAAGTCAAGTTTTGTATATAAAGTGCTAGGCTTCTAAATTGTATATTACCAATGTTAAACAAATATTGTTTTTTAAATGAAACATCCAATTTTACTATATTTTAGTTTTGAGACAGGGTCTGACTAAGTATCCTTTGATGAAATGAAACTCACTATGTAGACCAGGCTGGCCTTAAATTCATAAGGATGTAACTGCCTCTGCCTCTGCCTCTGTCTCCTGAATTTTGGGATTAAAGACAAAGACTTCTGCAGTTTCGTGGAATGAGAGAGGGAAGGTGGGGGACTCCTCTGGCCAAATGAAAAGTCAGAGATGGGAAGTCAATAAGCCCTACTGAAAGTTTCCCTCTGCACCATAGCCATGTGGGGGTGACCACAATATGAAAAAGGACACTGTCATCAGTAGGAGCGCTAAGGGGTGCCAAATGTCAGGCTACCTCCTTAAGGAGACACCATCACAGGGCACCCACATCTTTCCACTCTAAGTTCCTTCTTTTCTTCATACTAACGCTTGACTGAAGAGAAAAAGTGAATTATATATTTGTTAGGAAATTTTTCTATTTGGACAATGGAAGTAAAGTAACTACTTTTACCTAAAGGAATTATAATAAAGATGAAGTAATATTGTTACTCTGGTAACATCTGGAATTATTTGTACTTTTAAATAGGTTCTATCAGTACTAAAAATCATGGCTCAGGACTTGGGTACAAAAAAATTAAAGCCTTATTAGTAATGATATAATGCCAAAACTTAATATGCATGTTGATGTCTGTGTTACTCCTGGAAGCACTTCCCAGTTGACCTATTTGTCTGGTCTCACAGCACAGCACATGCATTTAGCATTGTCCTCTCTCAGATCAGAGCATCCTTGGCAATCACAATCATGGAGGCTTGTGAATTATCCAGTTAGAATAAAAGCAATCAGCCGACACTATCTGACAAGAGAGGGATGCCACGAGAAGAAAACAACCCTGTGCTTTAACTTTCCAGTTGCTTCCATTCAAATATCCAGCCAAAGTCACAGGGTCTCCTAATTTGAACTGGCTTACCCAGCCCACGTATAGACACTGAAATCCCCGCCAACCCATTTTGCATGACAATTGCTGGTCTGTGTACATTCCATAACTTAACTCCCCTGTAAAATTTCCACAGGGAAATCAGCATCTGCCTGGATATTTATTTGTTTGTTTTGTGAAGTCAGGTGGGCTGTCTGTGTTTGTCAACTGGGTCTGGCTTGCATATATATTGCAGATAAGGACAAGTCAGAATAGCACGTTGAAGCTGTGTCTTTGGATGCTGTCCTGCATCTCAGTGTTTCCATGATCGGGCGGGAGGCAGAGAAGACACAAAGACAGGGAAGGATGGCAGGAACGGGATTCCAGGGTTCGGCAGTTCTTTCTTACCGTTGGCAGGAAGCTGTCTACTGTGTAGAAAGAAGAGTGCTTGTCTGCAGAGAGGACATAGGACCCTGCCTTTCACGTCAAATGACAGGAATGGGATGGAATAGTAGACAAAGGGCATTGGTGCCAGATTGTACGTGCAAAATAGAATGTCACGTGCCCATCATGCTAGACTGCCATGCTGACTCTAAGATGGAGCCATTTGTTATAGCGCAAAATGCCTGTAACTCTCCCAAGCCAAAAGGTGGACGGTCCAGGGTTTCAACTCAACAAAATGTATTGACTCTGGGCTGGATAAGGATTCTGTGTTCTTTTCTTCCTCAGGAGACGTAGAATGTGATAGGAAAAGCATTGACTACACGTACAAATTAATTATATGTGATGGACCAAAAGGTACTGAAAAAAATGTGCTATATACAGTATATAAAATCCCAGCACTCGGAAGGCAGAGGCAGGAAGATCGCTGTGAGTTTGAGGCCAGCCTGGTCTATAAAGCGAGTCTAGGACAGCCAAGGCTACACAGAGAAACCCTGTCCCGAAAAGCCAAAAAACAAAACAAAACAAACAAGAAAAAAAGGAGTGTAATGTCAAGAGATTGGCATCGCTTATAAAAGCTTGGGAAGATTTCCTGCATGAGTCTCTCCTGTGATGGGCTGTGAGTTAGCAAGGAGAAGGTAGAAAAGACCATTTCTGGCCCAGGGAGCAGCATGCCTAAAAGATAGACACACCCTCAAGCCAGATAGTGAACAACATGTTCAGCACCCAAATCCAGGTCCATCATAAATGTGAACGAGCGGGGCGCTATTGAATCACATAGCCTGGGCTCTTTCGGGGGTGGGGATGGGCAAGAGTATGAAACTCTGAGGTGACTGTGAGCAGGGATGGAGGAAATCTTAGGGTGCCCAGGGGTGATCACTTGGAGGCTTGAGAGGCTACCAGGAGGCTTAACATGAGAAAACGCCGCCTTCACTGCCTGTACCAAGCCACTGGCACGAGAGATGCTTGGTGCCCAAGTATGAGCATGGGAAGCAAGTAGGACAGATGGGCTTCTTGAAAATAATTAAATGAGGAAGTTCAAATTTGGGTAAGTATGTAACCAACCTGATGCAGGCCTCCCTCAACCACAACACAAAACAAAGGTGGACATTGATGACAAGTAGAGAAAAGACGCACACACACAAAAAACACTAACAAAACCTGGGAAGAGCTGAGGCTTGATGAGTTACATTCACCAAAAACCTTCAAAAGAACAGACAAAAGACAGAGGAAGGCATGTATTGGTCATGAAATGTTGTATGTTTAAATAACATAAACCATGAAGAAGAAAGGCATGTATAATACTAAAAATAAGTTAAGGACTTTCACTCATTTTCCTTGAAATTTAGTATTAAATATACTATTTTATAAATAACCCCAGGTATTTTAAGTCTCAGACACTTAAAAAATACACTTCCAAAGAGAAATATTCTTTTTAAAAACATAATCTGAATGCAATGTGACCTTTCTTAGATTGAAAAATGTTATAATCACACTATTGACTATGCAGACCATTTCCAAGTTAATTTTCTAGTCCTGCCACCTACAGGACTTTGTTTGTTTGTTTGTATTGAGGACTTTGCTTGAGGCCTATGAGGCCTTCTCACCTTCTCTTACTTCTCTGATGTGATCATGATACTTAAGACTTACACAGCATCTGAGTGTCGGAAGGCAGGGGTGGTACTGGGGTAGAAGGGAAGAGGGTGGAGTGTTCTGGAGTGAACAGCTGGCCAAGGACCAGAAGAATCATTATGTTAAAGGCGTTATTGCCAGTGTTTCCAGTAACTTCATGTTGTATCATGTCAGACTTTCCACAATATAGTGTCCAAACTCCAGGACAGTCGGAGCAACATCAGGAAAGAATGAAGAGATATTTCTAAAAGGGTACATTTGACGCAGAGAAGTTCTGAGAATTCAGAGCATTTTGAGTCAGAAAAGAGACTATTTTAAAATTTTATTCTGAGAGTATGTGGGGAAAGAATTGTGAATGGATGAAAAATGTAAGCAAAGGGCCAATTAGGCACTGAAGACAAATATATGAGCGTGGGATGTGTTATGAAAATGCCCTGTGTAGGCATAAGGTTATTGTGTAGTTTAAATTCCAATAAAGCAGTTTACAGCCAATCAATGAGCAGGGGAGAGAATGGGGCTGGACTTCCTGCCAGCCAGGGGAGGAGGAGTTAGGACGGGATTCCGTATCAGGTGGAGATTCATGGGCAATCAGGAAGAAGGAGCTGGAGCCAAGGAAAGCTACAGAACACAAATATGGCTGGGATGTTTGCTGGGAGTAAGAGAAAACGGCCCAGAGGGCAAAGAACAGACGTAAGCAGCCCAGGGTTGTGCTGTGAAGCCTTGTATTACAAAAAGAGTCTCAGTTATTTGTGTGATGGCCAAGTTAGGAAATAAGCTAAGAGAAGCAAGCACTGTTTTATAAGAGTGACATCGACAGTCCTAGGGTCTTGCCAGTGCAGTAGCAGTTTGCAGAGCTGAAGAGGAAGCTAAATACAAGATGTCTCTAGGCATTTGAAGGATCATCCTGGTGGTTGTGGCAACAGGGACTAAAGGAAGGCAATGGCAGAGAAGAGGAAGATGAAGAGCTCCCTGGCTGCACACTGCACAACTCCTCAATGGCACCTGACTCTGGAGGCACTGAGGACAGAGGAAGGCAGTCCAATGGGACTTTTTGAAGGATGGTTGGAGATAAGTGTGACTAGTGCAGGCTAGGAGATGAGTGTGGAGCCTCTTCCCACAGTCCAAGTGAGCAAGAGCAAAGCTAAGAGCCAGGCTGAGGTGATGACAGAGAGAGCAAAGTGTCCAGAGATAGGAAGAGGTGAACGGACAAGAGTGCTGACTGGCTGTACAGATGAAGGTGTGGACAGAGACCTTGGCTAAGTCTTCAGGCTGGCACCTCATTGAAGTTATGAAAGGGCATCACCTCAATATGATTCAAAGGTTTAGGAGGTGGGATAACAAAAGTCTTTATCTTAATCAAGCTGTCCTGTCCTCTAAGCTTGTGACCAAGCCACTCTGTAGTCCTCAGTGTGACCCCAGGCTAGACCTGCAGAAGAGAGTCTTAGGAAACAGATGAAAATGACAGCAACACCTCTCTGATAAGAGCAGTTGAGTTAGCTCCCAGTGGTAAACTTCATAACTTGTCAAAGTATTCATGCTTCCTACTTGAAAACACTGCAAAACGAATCTGATTTATTGAGAATGAAGGGATAATGAGTAAGACGTGAGAATCGCTTTGTTTGTTGTTGTTGCTGCTGTTGTTGTTCATAAAGAGTGACTATAAAAGCAGGGAGTGGGATGTGTAGAGAAGTGATAGGGCACTTGCCTAACCTGAGGCACCGGGTTCAACCACCAGTACTATCAAAGGGTTAAAAGGCAAAGGGGGAAATCACCAAAGCACCCTTTGGGACTGTGTGGCCTAATAGACGCATGGTAGGCAAGATGAGGGACAGAAAGGTAAAGGGGCCCCTCTTTAAGACTGCCTATGCTTGGGGGTGTCTTGCAGAAACACGTGAGCTTCCGCCATCTGAGACCAAGACCAGTCATTTATTAATAACATTAAAAATTCCAGCACTACAAATATGCTCCAGGTATAAAGAGTACTTTTGATACATGATACACTAACCTGTTTTTTAAAATTCTTATCCAAAGTATGTATCTGGGGAATTATCCCACTCTAATAAGCGAATAAAGGAAACAAGTAAACTGCCATCTGTCTCTGTTAGTTAAGGGTTACTTAGAAGTATTTCAAAAAGTCACGCTCACACAATGGTGGATTCTGATTTTAGAAACTGTTCATTTGACAAATCCGAAGAGCCTCTTGATCAAAAAGGAAAACTGACGTGGTTTCGTAATGTGCTTAAATATTTACCACTGTTCTTCAGCTTTCGGGTGTTTCAATCCCAGGATAAGGAAATACCAAGCAAAAACCCAGGGGCCTTCTGACCACAGCACCCTGTGGTTTGGGTAGCAGCAGGGATGGGCGTGGATACCCAGCAGCTCACCTGCCCTGGCACTGCTCCCGAAGAAAGTCCTTGCATCAGAACACAACTGTCACCTGACTTTTGAGCGCAAAGAAGAGGATGAGCGGTCCTAGACCCATAAGATTCGGCCCACACTAACGGGCAGGGAGTCAAGCACACACTGAGGTCCTGTGCAGAAGTACACAAAGCACTGATGTCTTTAATAATAACTAAGTCCTCTTGGTGTCATGGCACTTGCAGATCTCCTAGTCATTTTTTTAAATAAGTGAACTGCTTAACCATATGCCTTCCTTGTTTCATCTGCAGTACTTGGGTATATTTAGTCTAGCCAGGGAATTAACTTCTCATTTGAAACCACGTCTGTTGAAGACTATGGAATACAATTGGCAGGAATATTTTTTGTTAATATCTCGATGTCCCGCATTTGATATGTAGATAATAAGAAAATGCAGACTGAGCAATCGCTAGTGTTTTAGATCGTGCAACGTCAGTGGTGGAGGTCAAAAGATGTGCAGACACGTAGTATAATTAAAAAAAAAATAGTTTTATGTTACAAGTATTATGAAGGAAAAAAAAAGTTTCTTCAACTGGGTAGGATGCCAAGATATGTCTCCTTCCCAGACAGCAGTCATAACGAAGAGAGGAATTTGAGAGAGTCAACAGGACAAATGACTGACCCACACACTCAGACCCTTCCTACTGACCTGTCCTTTGCTGACTGCTTCCATACCCCCGTTTTCCCCAGCCTTGACTGGCATTTACAAGAATTGCCCTATGTTCCCACATACAGGAGCAAGTCAGCAAGTTGCACCGTAAATCACCAAACTCCAAAGTGCTTCTAAGGAAACAACATACTGCAAACTTGATGCCCATTTCCACTCCGATTAGCTTTGGGCAAGGTAAGCAGCCATGGGGGAGGGGAGGCCAAGAGGACCACAGTGCTTGTGGAGAGCTGGCACTCTAATGAGTTTCTTGAGTTCCAGCTGGGTGAGTCTGACCCACTTCTGCATCCCTTCCAAGCCAACACATAGGCTGCCAGGAGCAGAGAGCATTGGGGTAAACATGACATTTTCCTCACGCTCAGCAAGACAGGAAGTTCATTAAGTTTGGTATAAATCTTTGCCTTTAAAGTGCCAGTTGGTGATTTATTTTCTCCTTCTGTTTAGATTTTTAGAGTGTAGGTGCCAACCTCTAGAATCCAATCCAAAGCCCCAAAGCGAAGTCTTGTTGATAAATCAACAAAAGCCCTGTTTGCACAACGCAAGCCAGATGCAAATCCCTTATCCTTGAGAGGGAGTCTAATGATCATTTTTCAATGTTGTAAAAGGTGCCATGGCAAAGCATCTCACTAATTCTCACCTTGGCTTCTAAAAAACATCCTCCGGCTGCCTTTCTTCAAAGAAAATCCACAGATAAATAAAATCTCTCCAGGAACACCATGGGCTGCAAACACATCCGAGGGGAAGGAAAATTGCAGAGAGAGGGCAGACACTTCAGACAGTCTCTACGTTGCATTTGGGCAGCACTATCCGCCAGCCTGAGCTCCTTCATCTCCAGAGGGGCTTTACAAAGGATCTCACATGAGGCCTTCAAGAATTGCAGAGACATTAACCTCTGCTTGCTATTAGCTGAGACATGGACATGTGACTAACTCCCTTTGATCCTCTATTTTCTTATTTTAGGATTGCCAAAAGGATGAACCGCACTCATTTGTTTGTCTTCCACATCTGAATAGTTGATTCAGCATCTGCAGTGTGCCGGAACTGTCCTGGTCTCAGGGATGTACAGGTGAACTGAACAGTCGGGGGCGAAAACAAAGGGACAGAGAAAAGAGCTGTGGCTGGCAGTAGGCACTAGCCCAACCACACCAGCACTCAGATGAGTAGAGTCTTTGTGTTAAGAGGGGTGGGAACCATCAAAGGGTGTTAAGAAGGGAACGGGTGGCACAACTAAATAAGGAGGCAGAAAAGAGCTGATGATATGAGATAATGACACAAGTCACCAGCCAGGTGCTGGCTCAGGACAGGCATCAACCCCCCCCTTTCCAGAAGCAAGAGTTACCACCCTGCTCTTACACTAAGCTCTAAGGCAGAATTACCTGGTAACCGAGAAGCTATCACCTACCGCCATGATCCAATTACCCACATGGGGACAAAGATCATTTATTGTTTGCGAAGAGGAAATTGGAAATTAAGTTTTATGAGCTAGCATAGAAGAGGCTTCTGTTTGATAAGGATCATTGTAAAAATCGTTACACTTTTCATACAAGTACAGGCAGGAAAGCACAAAAGAAGTAAGAGGTTCTGAAAGCAGTGTTATAGGACAGAAGGCCTGCTCCTGGCTGCCCACACTTGTACCCTTTCCTTGGAAGATTTTCTTGGTGGTGTGATGTCTTCTCCACCCAGATACCCTGTAGGCCGTGAGTCTGAGGGAGTTCACAGGGCTGGACGCAGTGGGAATCACCCACTGTGAGTACCCTTTCACTTTTCTAACTCCACACTTGTTTCCTGAGGTCACAGAGTGACTCAGCTGCAGTAGTGTGGTGACCTGTCCTTTGCTGACTGCTTCCATACCCCCTCCTGAAAGACAGAAGTAAATGTCTTTGAAGCTTCTTGGCAGTTTGTTATATTCAGTTTTGGAGGGGTCTCCATACACTGCACACACACACACACACACACACACACACACACACACACACACACAGTATATTTTTTAAAATATGAGTATACAAACACAAAGTGAATATATATACACATATATGTTTGTATATATGTATATATATATATTGTATGTGTGTATGGCCTTTATATACACATTGACACACATGTGCACATATAGACACACACACATATGTGTGTATATATATACATATATATATATATATATATATATATGATAAATGAGAGAGAGGGAGAGAGGTCTCAGTATTCAGCTTTAGCTAGCCTGGTATTTATTATATAGACAAAGTTAGCCTCAAATTCATAGTAATCCTCTCACTTCAGCCTTCTGAGCACCAAGGTCTTAGGAGTACACTAAATTCATTTTCTGGTAACTAGAGAAAGTAACCAGTATAATCCAAGACTGCTAACTAGATGGAATTCACAGTTACAAAAATGTGAAATAAAATAAGAGTCAAGAGTTGTTGAAGGTGGGACATGGGCTTGCAATGCTGGAACACGTAGATACGTGAAGATCAAAGAAGGCAGAGAATTGGCTGTGCCTCCGCTGAGATTTCTGCTTGCTTCTGTCTTCAAACCATATACACATTGGACAAAACAAACAGCTATGTCATCATCAAAGTTTTAAGGAAACAACAAGAACTAATATTTGTCATGTGTTTAACACACACACAATCTCAGTCTCAGAACTACCTTCTGGAAGGTTTTCTGTTGCTTTATTTAAGTCACTAACAAGGAAGTTATGATAAATGCTGACTGCTCTAATAATCTATCAGGGAGTAGAATCCTGGAGCTGGAGACATGGCTGAGAGGGCGTAGTGCCTGCTGTACAAGCACAAGGACCTGAGTTCGGATCCCTGGCACCCGTCTAATGCTCTGACATGACAACACACAGCTGTCTGCCCACCCTGTCATGGTTGACATAGGCAGATCCCCAGGGCTCACTAGCCAGCCAGTCCAACCGTATCAATAAGCTCTAGGTTCAAAAGATGGAGAGTAGTAGAGGTCAACAGTGACCTCTGGCCTCTACACCCACATTGACATATATGTGTGCAGATACACATGTGCACACATGTGCGCGCGCGCGCGCGCACACACACACACACACACACACACACACACACACACACACACACACCTCAAAAAGGAGAAAGTGAACTCTAAAAATTGAAAATTTAGAAAAGAAAGTTTTAGACCTGATGATGTATTAAGACATTATCTTATTTTTATAATGGGAGCGGAAAGATTTATCAGATAAATTTTAGAAAGCTGTAAAGCAATAACAAATGTCTGAATGCTACAGAAAATCAAGCAGTATATCTTTGAAATAATTCACATTCTTTGTATTTGCAGTAAATATTCTTAAATATTTTGGTCTTACTAAGCAGCTGTATTCTAGAAGTGACCAGGAAGGCAGTTTGAGGTGGATTCCTAGAAAACTTTAAGAGTTAGATTTCAAATATATTAGTTCTGAGTTCAGAATGATTTGAGTGCATCAAGGACCAAGATAAGTTCACAAATGATTGCTTCCTAGCCAGGCAGCGGTAGCACATGCCTTTGAGCTCAACACTTGGGAAGGAGAGGAAGGTGGATCTCTAAGGGTTCGAAGCCATCCTGGTCTACATAGTGAGTCCCAGAACGGCCAAAGCTACACAGAGAAACCCTGTCTCGAAAAAACAAAAGCAAAACAACAACAGAACAAACAAAAAAGTAAAAAAATAGTTCCTTCCTAAAGTTGCTGATTTCATTCTTTGCTCTATTGTAAAATAGGGAAATCAGATTACATAATACAACCCACTGCCCCCTACCAGCAAACAGTGGCTTGCGCTGCTGGGTACTCCAACGCTCAGAGAAGTTTGTCACCAAAATGAACTGTGGATAAAGTCCATCAACTTCCCCCTATGCTCAGTTCCGTTTGCTACTCTATCCGCCTTGGACTCAGGCTTTCTTTGACACGAGCGTGCAAATCAATGTATAGGATCACCCTACAAAATAAACAATGAGCAGTAAAAGGTGGCCAACTTGTGAGTTACGTAATACCATCCTCTCTGTCATGTGCACAGAAACTTGTGTGTGGGGGGGGGTAGGGGGAGGGGAGGAAGGTTAGGACATTGTTTGGAATTAGTTTAGTGATAATCACCCCGTGATCCTGGCCTGACACTGTTTCATGAGGGAGATGGAAGGGAGCACCCAGCCAGCCCTTGAGAAGTGCGTTAGCTTGACAAGAAAAATGGCAGGCTCACCTCCACATGGCCGTACTCCTCCAGGGAGCTCCAACCCAACATGGCCCTGGAGAAGCTCAGGGAGGGCAGCCTTACATCATCCGCACTATATGTACACTTGGTCAGGCTGTGTAAACTTTGACATGTGGGTGTCAATCTTTCTCATATTTGCAGATGGCTTTATCAGAGCGTGATTAGTTTCCAGAACAAATTTGAGCAAAAGAAAACATTACCTACAGTATGTAAGCCAACAGACCAGCTAGTTTTCAGATTTGTCTATTTACATGGGCACTAGACGTTTTGCTAAAGCCCTCTAAAACTGATGGTAATTGAACAGTGCCAGTGTGTTAGTGGAAGCTGATGAATTGTAAAGGTTTTATAAACAACCAGGGTGGATTTGGCCACAGCCTTCCTAGTAATGTTTGTTAATCTCCCTGAGCAAGTGTGCCCCTAACACAATGTAAATACGCCAGAATTTGGAGGTGTCAATAGTGTAACTTTTACTGTTTGTAAAATCATTCTTCGATATCATCAGTAAGTTTACTGAATGTCCCATGGCCAAATATAATAAAACCTTAAGTAAGCGCTTACAGAGAAATAAGGGAAAACATGTGTTTTATTTTTACCCACCGCGTGTTTGTTAAAGGATCGCCATAGCCTGGTAAATACAGCCTGTGTGTAGGTTTCTGTCTGGCTACCGGTGAAAGTGAGTTTATTCTGGGCTGAAAGGGGGAAAGGATCTATTTAAATGTGTTAAATGGCCAAGTTTCCATATTTGACCGAAGACAGTAGCACTTTCCGGGACTATCTTTATTGATGTCAGATTATCTGCCAGTTCAAAACATCTTTCATATTTATTTCCAGTAGAACTGAGAATATGGATGCAGCTGGTGAGAGGTGTGTTCAGGCAAAGAAATTCCTGCGTGCACACACACACACACACACACACACACCTGTACATGGGTGTGGCTATCAGGAGGATGATGTCAACGCTATCTATTGAGCCTTCCATTGTGTCTGGGCCCCCTTGTTAACCACTAGAGGGCTTGTCTGTTTCCAGTGAACAGACAGTAGAGAAACATGGTTTGAAGTATCAGAGAAAATTATCTGAAAGCCGCCCTTTCTTTCTTCGTGGAAAAAAACTCATGGTCACTCACACTGTTTTAAGGGCACCTGGGAAAATGTTGAGACCCTGCCATAGCCCTACCCCCACCCCAGGGCATCTGACAGGACTAGAACCCAGGTTAACAAGCTGCCCCCGCCCCCACCCCCTCTGGACTACAATATTGATGGCAGAGAAAATGAAATGTTGGTGACATTTTAAAAGAGGAATTTGTGAACCAAAGATCAGCATGGCCGGCAGCACATAAAATCAATACAAATAACCGAAACCTTAATACCTTGATCCCGGGAAGAGGCTAGTTTTATCAGCACCGGGGAGGGGCAGCTGGAGGGCAGCCAGCTATTGACTGGCCTAGGAGATACCTTAAGCTGAGCACAATTATGGCTGAGGTGGTTTGTTGGTTTGTTTGTTTGTTTGTTGTTTGTATGCATTTGCAGCAATCCTGTTTCTTCCACATTGACCTAGCCCAGAAAGAGAGAGAAAGAAAGAGAGAGGGGGGGTGCTTACTCATTTTGCAAGTCATCTTCTGCATTTGAATCTGCTAGAGGTAACCCTGTGGCTTTCCCTGACTTCGCCTAGTGTGGTGTCTAAACGCCAGGAGTGTCTCCTACATTGTAAGCTCGCACTTACTGCACTTGTCACGGTTCACTGAAAGGAGGAAATATCCTTTTCTCTCACTGTGGCCTGAAAGTTAAGTTTGTGCAGCTAGCCACACTACCAACCAACCAACCAAACAAACAAACAAACAAACAAAACCAGAAAAATCCCAAACAAACAAAAATTTAAAAAGACAAAACAAAAACAAAAACAAAAATAATTATTATAAGATGGTGAGTGTCATCCCGTGGATGGGGAGGCCTGGTGGCACTCAGAGGAAGGATAGCAGGCTACCAAGAAGAGACTTGATACCCTATGAGCATGTACAGGGGGAGGAGGTCCCCCCTCAATCACAGTCATAGGGGAGGGGAGTAGGGGGAAAGTGAGAGGGAAGAAGGAACGGGAGGATACAAGAGATGGGATAACAATTGAGATATAATATGAATAAATTAACAAAGTATTTTTAAAAATAAGATGGTGAGCACAATATGGAACCTTTTGTACACTTACATTAAAAAAAGTACAGGCTGAAGAAAGCTGCTGTTCATTTAATATGGAAAAGATAGGTTTAAAAAATACTATGCTTGGGCTCAAATCTGCCTATCATAATTTTCTTCTTGTAGGTTTCTAGGACCCTCTGGATCCTTCTACTTTGCCATTCTTCCATGCTTCTCTCATCTAGAGTCCCCTCAAACTATGGCACCAGCCAAGGACAATACAGGCAGGAAACTTCAAACCCCTACCCAGATCTAGCCAATGGACAGGACATTCTCCACAGTTGAGTGGAGAGTCGGGTCTGACTTTCTAACGTACTCTGATGCCTCATATTTGACCACGTCCCCTGGATGGGGAGGCCTGGTGGCACTCAGAGGAAGGATAACAGGCTACCAAGAAGAGACTTGATACCCTATGAGCCTATAAAGGGGGAGGAAGTCCCCCTCAGTCACAGTCATAGGGGAGGGGAGTAAGGGGAAAGTGAGAGGGAGGGAGGAATGGGAGGATACAAGGGATGGGATAACCATTGAGATGTAATATGTAATATGTAAAATTTTAAAAATACTATGCTTTCGACTTCTTTGTGTGTGTGTGTGTGTGTGTGTGTGTGTGTGTGTGTGTGTGCGTGTGTGTGTGTTGTGTGCTGTTCTGATAAGTTGTGGCAAAAAGTAACTTCCTGGGTCAAAAATGTACAAACTCCAGGAAAAGTAAAGCTGACTTAGGCAGAATAAGGCGGCATAGAACCAGAAAAACCCAATTCCAGGAACACTTTTTCAGCCAGGTTTCCTGCGGGCAGCCCTGAGCAGGCGGGTTTGATTCAGAAGGCATCAGGAAGTCCAATACTACAAGACATAGCAGTAGGGAGTATCCGTCTAGGACCAGGCCAGAAAACTGTCTCCTCTGAAACCGTGCAATCTTACGCTTCCAGAAAGATGTATGTGTACCTTCAGTAACCAGGCCACCTGGCTTACAACACACGAGGACTCGCCTGATTACATGTAAGGCATGTATTGAAAATGACAAGAAAATGTTGCTGTTGTGGTTACTATTACTATTCCTTTGCTTAGTCCATCATTCGGTGAAAAAAGGGACTGAAAATAACTGATCTCCTGGGTGGCTGTATACACAGGAAGACAAGAGGGTGGATTCTTTCTTCACTGTGAATTACTTACTTTTGCAAACGGTAACCTCTGCCTTTGAATTCTGCACGATGTGGAGCTTATGGCCAAAGGGGTGTGTGCCCAGAAGCACTTTGTCTCCATGGGCTATGAAGAGCTGGAAAACCAAATGACCCCTCCTGCTACCCACACACTGGAGAGGCACGAACTAGAGCCAGATGCAGCCCAGTCAGGCCTGAAGCTCACTTTCCCTATGGCTTTCCTCTGCCATAGACATCAAGGATAGAAATTATGACAGCAAAGGCCCTTGCGAGACAAGTTGCCTCCAGGGTTCTGGAACCTTCTGAGTCCACTGCAAACTCATGTTATGAACCCGTGGCTCTGAGAAGGCGGCAGCCCGGCAGCCTGGCATTGCGGTTGTTAATGTGTGCACAGAGTAACTCTGTTTGTTTGTAGGTCCTTAGTAGAAGGGTGTCTGATGTTGACTTTTTGAGGCTAATATTGTTTGAATTTTCTGCCTGACTCTGAACCACCTTACAGAGGGCTCTTTTTTCTCCCCTGTGATGTTTGTACATTCATTACCTTTTAAAATGTCTTGAAGTAGTAAACAGTGCAACACTTCTCCCCTCCACACGGCCATTGTCAGAAAGAATAGGAGCCAGACCGCCAAAGGCGGAGTCAGAAGCTGTTGCCTGCGGCTTGCCCTGGTCATAAATATCTGGAGCGTTGGAGAGAGTGGGGAGAGCATTCCCCCCAGTACAGCCCAACATAGTTAAGGCCCCATCAGATACTTGGAGAGAAACCGTTGGCCATTTCTAGGAGTGTAACTGACACAACTTTGAATTCTTGTTCTGGTCCATAACGTGTTCTGAATGAACTGAGAGCCGAGGTGGTAATAAACAGGCCCCTTCTGTGTCTGCATGAACGCAGGTTTCCTTTAATGTGAACAAAATTGAATGCCTCTTTGCCTTTCACTCTAGCAAGAGCTATGGCATAGGGCTATGATTTTCTTCAGAGAGAGGGGAGAAAATCATTTCATGATGGTCTTTCTCACTCCCAATCTGTGTGCGAAGAACTGAACGCCTGACTGTAGTCTAGTGGGATGTGAGGTGGGAGAAGTCTGGGGCTAGAGTGCGTTCTTCTGACTCCTTGACATTCTATAGTGGGGGCAGGGCACTCACAGGAAAGTAATGACTGCATTGCTGGGTCAAACTAAAAACCATGCCGTGCCGGTGGCGTGTCATCTTAGGTGCTTTCTGTCTTTCACGGCTCAACCACACTCTTTAGTATCTCCCACCCTCTGCTGTGCAGGTTTAGAAGGCAAAATACACCTCAGCCTGCTCCTCTCCAGAGATGCACAGGAGCAAGTTCTGCTCCATTTCTGCCTTGGAGATGTGCGCCCCTCATGAGGCAGGATGCCACACAAGTGGGCAATGGGAGAGATGTGAGAGCTGGCTAGGCAGCAACAACAGTTTGCAGGATCACAGGAGAAAACCTACACCACCCGTGGAGCCTTTTCTCAATAGATCGCCTTCTTTGAGGCTCTGGTGTATTCCTACGAGGTAGGCCGGGAGTGTTAGCCATGTAAGGTCTCAAGTTGAGAGCAGCGATCCAAGCAAATCTTTATCTGGTCAAAAACTCTGAGGTTCAGATCTCATGTGGAAAAATAGAGGCTGGAATCTCAATCTTTGAGTATCCACGAGCTAGAACTTGGCTGTGTGAGTCTCCCCCACTCAACGTCCACTGGGGAGGATTTTCTACTCCATCAAGCTTTAGCGGCTGCCAATCAGTTAACAAGAAAAACAAAAAACAAAACAAAAAACAAAGAATCAATTGCCAAATTGAGGGGTAAACACATGACGATTGGATATTTGGGAAGAGGGTGGCTTAGGGACTGTACTACCTGTGGTTATAAAGCAAAAAGAAAATGATGAGCTGAAAGAACAAAGTGAGCAGCATCTACCCCAATACACTTAATTGAGTCTCATTAAGGAGCCTCTAACACAGATGGCGGCCCCTCTGATCAGACTAAACTATAGGTACTTAAAGCATTTTATAAAGACAGAGGTTAAGTCTTTAAAACCAGCTTAGGGGTCTGGACAAGACTCCATTCAGCCCATTCCGCTTGCTTGATATATGGGATTTTTATTTTTCCCGTTAAGTCCCTTTCTCCGGTCGAGTTCCCTATTTGTCTTTAATGTGCAGTTAAGCACATGACGTTCATTGGGGAATAATGGCGTCAAAGGAAAAGGAGAGGGAGAAGAGGAGGTATCTGGCCACAGTGCCGACCTAGCGAAGTCCACATTCAGGGAAGCTCAGAGAAAAACGGTTTTTATTGGAATAATCTGCTGTTGGACAGAAGATGTTCAGGTCTTGGACTCCTGACCCTCTCTGGTACTGCCCAGAGGCCATTCTGGAAAAATCCAAGCCCGAGATACATCTGCCAGCTCAACATAGGCATCATAATGTAACAAAGAGCCCTTCCTCACTCGAAAGGAAATCTGAGTGACACTAGCAACACTTCCTTCCCCATCACCGCCAACCGTCCAGTTGGCATTCAGAATGTTAACAGCAAAACCTCACTATAGCTGGTCCTTGCTGCTTTGTGGGTTCTTCTTTCTCCCGCCTTTATCTCCCTACCCTGGTTTTACCCCCTCACATTAGATAGGGGAGAAAGAAGGACAGAGAAGGGGGGGGGGAGGACGGGAGGGGAAAGGAGAGAGAGAGAGAGAGAGAGAGAGAGAGAGAGAGAGAGAGAGAGAGAGAGAGAGATCTGAATCCAACTGCTTTCCTTTTGTTTCTTCTTTGACCATGGCTACTAACAAACTACAACCAACCTCCTTAAGTGACACCTCCCCCCCCCCCCCCCGCCTCTCAGGGTCCTCACATTTATATACCCCTTGTAAAGTTCCCAGAATTCCAAACGTCATACAATCGCAGAACCTGTCTGTGGCTGGCAAACCCATGCTTCTGTTAGAGCACGAGGCAAATCATAGCCAGCAGCTGTGGACAGTCCGAAACAGCCCCATGTCTCCACCCCTGAGCTTAAAATGAAAACATATTCTTATAATATTTTTTGTGTTTTTTAAAGAAATCAAAGTTCCAGAATTGTCATTACAACTCACAGATATGAGCACTCTGCAAAGAAAAAAAAGCATGCTGAGAACCTGATCCACTGTCATGTTTTCACTGTCCTATGTAACAACAGGGCTGCAAAGCCTGGTGCAGAGGCTCATGTTATACCGATCCAAATCTCAAAATCTAGTGCAGCATTGAGGAAATTCTGGTCATACTTGAAAGTGTATTCGGTTTGTCAGTTCTGCCTTCTGTTTTAATCCAGGTCTCATTGATTTCTTTGGTCTTGTAATGCCTACCTCAACATCTGTCTTAGCGCCTTTTCCTGTTGCTATGATAAAATGCTATAAAGAGCAAATTAAGGGAGAAAGGCTTTATTCCAGCTCACAGTTCCAGAGATGCTCCACTGAGCTGGAAAAGTCAAGGTAGCAAAAACTTGAAGTAGCTGGTTGCATCGCAATCAGGACTCAGAGAGCCGTAAATGCTTGCTGCCTGCCGCTGGAGATCTCTATCTCCGTTTGCACACTCAAGGATCCCATCCAGGCAATGATGCCACCCACAGGGGCAGGCCTTTCCGACCTCAACATAATCAAGATAGTTCGCTGAAAGCATGCTCAGAAGCTCATCTCTCATGAGAACCCTAGATCCTGTTGAGTTGACAATTAACACCGGCCGTCACTCCATGACAGGCAGCACCATGGCTTGTAGTTCAACTTTGGGGTTTACAAAGCACAACGAAGCACAAGGCCTTCTGGAAACTTCTGTCTGTACTTCTTTCAGTGACACGCCATCAAAAAACACACCCTGTCCCTCCCCAAGTGTTCTGTCTCATCCCAGAGACGCTACATGCACTGGTACTCCAGTGACACGTGGTGTGACTCTGAGACTCATTCGGAATGAGGCCTTTGCACACATGTATTAGTGTGCTTCTGAACATGGAATTGAAACGTGTGCAGACTGTTTTGATCCAGGTGACAATTTTGGCCTCATATCCCAATCCTGTGTCCTCTAAAAATCCCCATTACAGCCTAATGCACTTAAGTAGAGTTTTGAGGGCTGGGCCCCATGTCAAACTCACAGACATGAGCTGTCTCTCATCCAAGCTCCTTGAAAGATGTGCAGTCCTTTCACACTCTTTTCTTTTGCACTTTTCCTATATCTCTTTTGGTGCCTCATGATGCTAGAAAAAGCATACTAAGTTGGCTACATTGAAGCACCCCAAAATGTGACCCCATTTAGCTGGTCTGTATGAGGGAAAGAGGACAACAGTGGCCAGTGTTGCCTCTTTAAGACAAAGCAATATGGCCCCAGCTGTTGGGGGGCCTTCCCTTCTTCTGCAGCTCTGGTGGGCTATACAGATGGCACATAGGCCTCTGGAGCAGAGAGGTGGGAAAGGCCCTGTGCGTCTTCAGCATCAGAGACAGAGGAGGAGGATGGGATGGCTTACTGGTCCCTGACACCAGAGAAAGACAGGTGCAGGCCTCTCCTGGTGCTGTCATCAACCTCTAAATGTGGAGCTTGCTTCTGAATGGGAGCCCCACCGTGGACCTTGCACAGAGGTACACACACGTCCAGACATTCCTGTTGAAGTGGAACCACAGAGAAGTTTAACCGCTGGCGTCATTTATCCTCCACACCTCCTGGCACAGCCCCTGCTCTCCCCTCAGTCATTTGTGTCTGTTTTGGATTCTATCATTCCTTGGACTATCAACTGACTTGCACCCTAGGAAGAGCACAAACAGACCCTATTGGCATGTAGGAAAAAAATAGCCTCTCACCATTTAACATATCAAATTGGGCCAGCCAGATGGGTTCGTGGGTAAAGCTGCTTGCCTACAAGCCTGATGACCTAAATTTGATCCCAAAACTCGATGTAGGCAGGAGAGAACCAACTGTTCCACATGTGCCACGGTGCTTACACACACACACAATGTAATGAACATTTTTAAAATAAAAAAATCAAATTATATTCATGACTGGTAATAGCGTGTGTAAATGTGTACAGCACATGTTCATGTTGTTGTGCTTGTGTTATAAATTGGGCTGCTTGGTTCAAACCCATTGGATACGATACCACGCAGAACTCTTCCAGACACAAATTTCCATCTCACTCATGCACAAACTGGGTTATTCTCAAATATGAACTTTGGAAAGAGGCAAATAGTGCCGATGCTATTGCAAAGTGCAGAGCTAGTGTTAAATTGCCAGCCTGATATAATCAGAGCTGACCTTCGCCTGGCTTTGTGTGCCTTTGGGTTTCTTTCCACTTCCGCTTTGCCTACACAAATAACACCAGTTTGGATGAGTTGGGGATATTAGCTTCAATATCAGAGAACACATTTTCACTTTTAATTCAGTGGCCTATTCTAGAATGAGAGCCATGTGTTACAGCTGCTGCCCGAGAGCTAAAAGGCAGAGATCACAAAGGCTGGTGCCAGGGTCTGTCTCTCAGCTTGTGGAGCACAGGCTCAGCGCTAAATATCTGTCACACACCTCAGGGAACCCCAGACTCTTGCTGAAAGTTGCATACATCCCTAAAGGTCTCTGTCGTCTAGGCACAGTCTCCATTTCATTGCTATTTGTGTCCTGATTCCATCCCTACATCCATGTTCATTTTTTTTTAAAGCCACTGACAGGAAGCAAGGGTGCTGGGAGCTGGAAGAAGTCACATGAGCATGCCCAGGAAGGCCCACTTGCTAGCTCAGGACAGCCACAGAGGGAGCTAATAGGCAATAATCACTAACTGCTCTGCCCAGTGGAGACCTGAGTCTGTGGCTCTCAGGAACTAGTTAAGGATTGTCCAGGAAGGCTGTGTGGTACTTGACTTGGTCAGCAGAGCCTGGCTTTATCATCTTGAGCATAAGGCTCCTCTGGAATGTTGGTTTACAGCGATGGCTGGGTCTTGGTGAGAGTCAGGTAGCACACTCTTCTGTGTCAGGCTGCACACTTCTTCTGTGTATCCATCAGTACACCTGTATCTATCTTTTGTATACATCTGTAAGACTCATGGGAAAGTTACGAGGATTTGGGAACAATAGGATCTTAGCTTTAGAAATGCTTTATTTTGGTCCTAATCAAAATAGAGCTTTGGCTTCAGAATGCTTTGTCC